>NW_009725894.1:0-90755 GCF_000703405.1 Apaloderma vittatum | reverse complement strand
TGGTCACCTGCAAGACGAACTTGTGCCTCTGTTGTGCCGCTGGTCAGCACCGTGAACATGGGAGCATCAGTCTTCCAAATAGCCAAAATGTGAATTAATATATGGATTTACACCTACCCATCTAAGAGGGAACAGGATGCAAACCCAGATTCTTTAATACCTCTTCTGACCCCAGCACACAACTTTTTGGCCACCTCACCTGAGCTCATGGATACGGTGTAGATAAATTGTGTCATGTTGCACGGACACACACATCACTGCTTGAATATTAAGGCATCTTGAACAGCCAACAGACAGAAATTGGCCCATATGCTTTGTACCTTCTTCCCTGGCTAGATGTCTAACTGTGTGCAGAAGGTTTTGAAACACAAAGAGAAACATTCTGTTAAAAATGCAATTACCATTTGTTTTTCAAGATATAGTATCCCATTATTTTTCCAGAGAAGTGAAATTCAATAAGGTTACAACAGAATGTAGTCCAACAGTTACCGTACTTTCAGAGCATTATTTAAGCTACAGAATTTCTTAATGATTAGAAACATATGTAGGAAAAATCACATGCAAAATGAGAATGACTGGAGACAATTTTCCCCCTGATTACTTTTTTTTCAGGCAAGTAACAGCTTATCCACCACTGTGGTTCCATCCACCACATTGAAGGTGTGAGGCTTTCATCCAACCAGGGAGCTGCGTGCTCAGGTCACGCCAGCCGACAGGCTCCAGAGAATTCCAAGGATCCATCCTGATTTACATCAAGGAATATTTTTCTGTTTGTTTCCTTCTTATGTCAAACCCAAATGACTAATCATGAGCAAGCTGGTGAAGAGCAGCAGCCACCCCAATGCGAGTATTAAGGCCACGTCCCAGAGAGCTTTCACACATGTATAGATGTCATTTCACCATCTAGGCAAGTCCTGATGGACTTGGGAGCAATGGCAGCTCCATTTCCTCTTAGGATTTCCTTTACTGGATCAAATGAAATCTGCAGGAGATTTATAACTACAGAAGCTGAGGAACGGAGAGTGCTGGGGCACCCGTACCTCCTCGAGCAAGCTCAGGTGCTTGAACCTATTCCTTAAACTGAAGTTCCCCACTTGGGGTAATTTCACTGGGACATCAGGGCTCAAACATTTCTCTGAGTCTGACTCCAAGCCTTGAAATCAGGAAGTCTATATTTATTGCTTTGTATGTGTGACAACTAACAAAGTGCCTTCGATTTTGCATATTCTCTCTGTCCTGCCTCAAACTATATGCAAATATTCTCTAGTTTTCCTGGGCCTGCCCACAGACCTGTCACCTATAGCCTCCTGGATACAACAACGTTTCTAGCTCTAATTAAAGCTATTAAGCAAGCAACCATCACCATAAACGGGTAAAATGAGGCACCATGAGCCTCTAGACCTAGAAAATGTCCTGTTGTGCAATCCAGGAAGGATCCCAGAAGATGGAATGCTTCATCCCCTTCTGCAACAGACCAAAATGTCCCTTTCCTGCTGTAGAAGACAGTCGTGGTGAATGGCATCGTGTTCAGATCTGCCAGACAGATAATTAAATGCAGGTAGCAGAAAATGCCACAGACCCCGGATCACGCCTCCCCACTTTTTGGTCCTTTGAGGCCAAGATTTTTTTTCCTCTTTCGCAGCCAGGAGCTGCATCGCCTTCGCCAGCACCGCACAACAGACCCCATCCGGATGGATCTAACGAGATTTTGGGGGTGCCGGGTGCTTCCCCCCTGAGGGGGTTGCGCCGATGGCGATGCCGGCGGCAAACGCCCACGGTCCCCCTGGCAAGACTCTATCGCCGTCTGCCGCAACCTGGCAAGAGCCGGGGCTGCAACCCCGGCTGTTCACACGGCATCCCAGCTCTTCCTCCCGACTCTCCATAAATCTCTAAAATACTCTTTTTTTTTTTTTTCCCCCCTAAGACGCACCTTTTCAGTATTCACAGAGAAGAGTACAGTCACATATTCCTCTCAAAGCCACGAGGACTTGACTAGAGCTAAAATGTCATTTATGTACATATCACAAGCGTTTTTCTAGGCACAGATGTCTTTCTGGTGCCAATATGCTGTTTATGTACTTATCTGTCACAAGCACATGTCTACATACATATGCCCTGCTGGCAGCGGCACAGAGCATTTTGAAACTCTTATTAGACTGCTAATGAATAATACGCATACAAAGGAGAAAACAGAAGGTGGATCTATCAGGAACAGCCTCTTTCTTAACTACCTTTTAATTGTAGGAGAGGAAGAAAAGAGATGAATTTTGATATGTTGACATCTGTGAAGGCCTGCTTAGCGGCATCATTTTAAAAGCGGATTTTTCACAGGTTTGGGTATTTTGGGGGGGGGAATTTTTTTCTTTTTAAAAAAAAAAAAAGCCACAAAATTTTGACACCGAGAGTATTGCAAATCCTGGTGCCAGTGATGTACGATAGTGTGATTGTCACCATGGAATGCTGAAAAGCCCGAGCAGCTGTTTGGCATATTGACAGTGCGAATTTGGAGCATTTTAAATGCAAATGACAGTATTCAATTGATCGCACGAAAACAATGGGTCATAGCCTTACCTTTCCTTGGCTACGCTCTGAATAATCAGTCTGCAAATCCATGCACAATGAGGATATTGTACACGTTCTGGGGATTTTGTTCCCCTTGTACACGGGGGTTGACATGATGCTTCTTTTGGGCAGAGCTGAAAAAGAGGTGCTGTTGTGCTGTCCCGGGCACCGGGCTGGGGTGAGGTGGAGAAAGGGCCATAATTTGCTCCAAATCCACCACATCCTAAGTGTCAGCCTGTTTTTCTTCACTTCTATCCTTTTCTGCTCACTCTTTAATCATTCCCAAGGGTGGCTGGCTTTCTGCCTGACTTGTCTCCATTATACCCTGCTGCAATCAATATGGCAAGCAGGAGTCAGCAGGAGAAGGCATGTTCTGCTCGCGGTGAGAGCCGGTGGGAGGGAAGGAGATGAGGCCAGCCAGCTGTAACCCCAGCCTGACAGGCAAACCAAAATCCAGCCGAAAAAGCTCCTGCCAGATGGCTGGGTCCTGTTTCCTTCACAGTGCTCCCCTCCAGCAGGTAAAGCTCTTCCTCCTTCTCCTAGCCTGGGGTGGACAGGCAGGAAAACCTGGCCCTAGTAAAATTTCCACTGAAAATAGGTATGGTTTTTTGTTTGTTTGGTTGGGTTTTTTTTCCCAAAGCAGAAAACTCCACAAATGGGAGCCCTTTACAGATGGACACTGCTGGGCGCTTGATGGTACTCACACTGGTGCAGCTCTCCATGTCTGGCCATGCTAAAATGAAGACAGTCATTTCCAATTCCAAATATCTCTAGCCTCAGCTTTTTCTTGTCAAGATGCAGATTTCATTAAAAACAAGTTCAAAAAACGTGCAGGAGTGCCACAAGGGAGGATATCACCCAAACGGTGCTATCTGCCCATGGCTTTACCTTACAGCATATGCATATGATGTCTCTCTCCAAGAATTTTAACTTGGTGCATTTCTTCTCTTTCCTTAATTTGTAAACCTGGAGATTTTCAGGGTCCGTTCCCATTCCTGCAATCCATTGATTGCAGCTAAATTGTACCAGTGAGCACTGTGAGCTTTTCTGTCTCTTGTGCTTCCATCCATCCATCATCCATCCAGTGTTTCAGTCAGGAGCTTTTTGGGTCAAGCACTGGATTTTTTTTTTTTGGATCTCCATAATCCACGGGTTGTGTTCTCTGCAATAATTCCGAGTGCTTCTGCAATCCAACCAACGTACAAATGGCGTCAACAGTTGCCAAAGCAGTTGCTGAGATGTCTGCGAGATGCTCGTGCTCAGGTTTGCACCTAAGATCATAAGGCTGAGCTGAACATCACAATGGCTGAAGTTCCTGAATGTGGGGTCCATGTGGTAAGCAAATTGAGCCAGAAATCACCTTCTCCAGGGACACTGCCAATTAGAAAAACTTTCTTTTTAAATGAGGATGTTCATGAGGAGATGGAGACTACATGGTTAATGTCATCCATTTATGGAGTCCTGTTAGGAGTCTCCACAATTGTTTTCAGGCTTTCTCAAACTTTTCCAGAAATCCTGCCTAGGTATGAAAATCGAGTGACTTCTCTCTACAGTTAAATTACACATATTTCAGCAGTCAGCTTATCAGTCTCTGAAAGAAGGCAATGAATAAAACCCAGCATCATTATTATCTTTGCCTTCTTAAGATAAATCTGTTTACCTGCAAAAGAGATTCATTAAAAACCAATCAGCCAATAGAAATAATTAGTTACAACATAGACATGTGATTTGCTCAGCCTCTGGAACAGGGCAGCGTCTTGCTTAGCGTGAACTCATTGATGATGGATGCTTGGTGAAAGGTCTTGGAGACTACGTACTCAGCTAAAAGCTGGGGAGACAGAAAATGATTGCTTCAGAGAGACATTGCTCAAGTCAGCTCTGCGAGAAATTCATCACCAACAGCATTGGCACCACACATGAGCAGCGGCATATGGAAACTGAACTGTAAAAAGTAACAAAATAAGTGAACTAAGGGAATATCGCATAGCATGAGCATGGGGAAATGCATCATTACCCAAAGGGAGAAATGTTCTTATTTAGCACGTGTTTGTTAGTCAAAGGAAACGCTTCTATGGAGGGATTTAGCTGTGAACACAGAGCCTTTGTTTTCTGCAAACAAAGGGAACCAAACCAACACAGGTTGGTAACGGATAAACTTTCCATCAAGCTATGTGGGCTTGGAAGGTAAAGCCTTGAGCTTGCTATCAGACATGTAGAACTGGCCTCTTGTGCCTAAAATCCCATGGCCCAAACAATTGCCCTTGGAAGAAAATTTATAGTTCATTTCTGCTTAGCTCCAAGTGACCAGAAGAACACCCTAAAATAAAGCCACCACCAAGAGGAAGGGCTGGTGCAAAAGTCTGCTCCCCTTGCCATCATGCACATGTCTTACCAAGATGCTCGTTAAGCATAATCCTTTAAAAGAAGTAATGCTGCACCAGTCTGGAAGGCCAGTGCTTGCTATGAGTCCTTCTGGGGAAGTCATCCTGCATAGGACCCAGGAATTGCGGTCTCCTTTGCCCCAAAGTCTTGCCTTTTATCTGAAAGATGTAGCACAGCAGTCTTCAAAGGCTCACCAACACACAGCAGAGTGCTGAACTTCATGTTGAATATGACAAAAGCCCTCGCTGTTTACAAATAGCTTTAGCACATCTGCAAAAAAAAAAGAAGATGCCTTGTCTTTAGCTAAATGGAGGGTCTGATCTCATTCTACCAGAAGGAGCAGGGTAACAATAAAACCACTCCACAATTGTCCCTGGTGATGACAGGACCAGTAGAATCTTTCCAGTGTTCCTCCCGCTGGCAAACAGTAGAAGGCAAAAGTCTTGTGGAGACAGAAGGAATAAAAACAAAATGCCTTGCAGAAGGCTAGAAAACTTTCCCGAAGCATTTTTCTTTAAACTTAACCACGTGATTTACAAGCTTATTATTAGTTTCCCCTCTCCTTACATAAAAAGAGAAATTTAAAAAGTGTAGATTAACATATTTTTGGATATCTTCCAAGCTCTCCATTCCTCTGTGTAAAGGATTATTTTGACAAATCAAAGATGACTTTTTGGGTGGCCTGGAGTAACACGAATTTGGGCTCTCGTGGTAGCAGAAATTATAGTTTCTCGAAGGACACTTCTGTCTCTCAGATAATTACAGAGACTGATTCAGTCCAGCTTCTGGTCTAACTGTGATAAAATTCTGATTTTTTTTCCAGGGTGGTCAAATATGGGCTGAGGACTGCCTTGGGTCCCTTGATCTCTAGTAACAACTCAGAAGCTACTAGAGGTTCTTCAGTGAAGGCAACTCTTGGTAGTTGCTGTGAGACCATCTTCAATGGAAGCCTCTACTGATAACAGGCCATTTATTTATTGGTAATTTATTTAAAATTTATCTGCTTCTTTTCACAAGCTGCTTGTGTTTCTGAATTGCCTGATCATGTCTAGCTACTGAACACCACCTGGATCACACTAGATGAGTGCAGAAAATGCACCTGAGCAGGTGACTGAAGACATTGTGGTGGAGACTATGTATCGTGGTAGAAAGCAGTAGTTGGGATCTCTACTACCCTGCTGCTTCTGGTGACAGTGAGCCCTATTTTAGTGTAACCTGAACCAACTCACCCCACTGACCAAGAGCAGCACTGCTAGAAATGCCCTGGTGTCACCCATCTTTGCGATACCCAGGTGGACACCGTAACATCATCCAAGGATGTGCTGGGCTTCTCACTGGGATCTAGCGACTGGTAATGGTCCATCCCTGCTGCAGTGATCACAGTGCATCAGGCAAGAACTCCTCGTGGCCTTAAAGTATGCGGTCACATCGAGGGATTGAAATGCATATTGGAAAAGTAAATGTGTAAGCAAAAAAACCCCTGTAGTGCCCAGAGTAGTTCAGAAAGGCAGTTTAAGAACAAATCAAATGACTGCAAAAGAAACAATTGTCCTGGAATGGAAAAAAAAATAAAAAAATATTCACTTAAAGGCAATCTTCATAAACAGTTTGAACAAGACTATGAGGCTGGAGGAACAGATGGGAAAATGGAACAAACAGATGGAAAAACTCTATTTCTGAAAAAAAAGAGAAATAATCTATTTGTAAAGCTATAGCTACTTTGAATGAATGCTTCAAAGTTAGAGAGCTGAGGCATCAGAAAAGTAACAAGGCCATAAATTCAGACATCCGAGATCAGTAGTACAGCAGGTCTTTTAGGCAGGTGAATAAGGTGCTTCTTAAACAGCCATGCACATTATTTATCCATACTTAATGTCTCCATCCACAGGGATACTTTGCTGTCCATATAGGCTATATCTTACTCACTTTACAGTTAAAAATTATCATTCAGCTTTTCATTAGCCATCACTGGTTAATAAATTAAAAGAAAAGGAGCACGCTCACCTTGCTTTCTGTCATCTAATCACGGGAAATAAATGGGCCTGACCTCACCAACACCCTAGAAAAGTCCTACAGACAAGAAGGGGAGAAGCAATGACGCCTGTGGTTCAGTTTGCTAACTTGATGGAGAAGTAGAGGCACCTTCGTTAAATGCTTCCTATCCATACAGCAGTTCTTGGTCAGTGGGAAAGATCAAGAGAAAAAGAGGGAGGAAAGGTCCGATGCTGCACTGACTTCAGGAGGAAACCTCACCTGCGGCAACCAAACTGAAACACAACCTGGCAGGAAAATGTGGGTCTGGTGTTTTAGCCAAAGAACCACCACCCTGCACAAATAAATGCACACTTTGCACAGTGTTCCTCGATGAAGATGAGTGAGATACTCAAGAGTAAAAATTTATGGTCATGAACCAGGTGTCCAGAAACTCTACCTGGAGTAAATGAGTTCATTAACCCCGAGCAAGAAAAATGCATTGCGCAAAACGCTAACTTACTCTGAGGACCCAGGAGACGGGTGGTTTGAGCTGGGCCAGCAGCGTTAATAGGTACTGCTTTACAATGCTGACTTTAACCCCTCTGAATCACAGCTTCGCAGCTGCGAGAAGGGACAGTAGAAGTGGTCCAGCTCATGGGGGAGATGCAAAGACTGAATTTTTGAGCACATTTGGCAACATGGGGGTGAAAAAGGACGTTTTCTTTCAGCACAAGGACCAGGATGGGGATACAGCAGCAGGGACCCACCTGCCAGCTGTGTTTTCCTCTCTTCCTTATTTCAGGTCATTTGTTTTAAGTCAGCGCAGGGCTTTTAAGGACTGCGTCCCATATCTGGGTCTTAGTAGATTTGCCCACGTTTTCCTGTGTGTGTCTCTGGGACTCATAAAAGCGTCTTTAGCGCTCAAGTAAGTTCCCCTTTGAGGAGGGACTGTCAGAGACAGGCGCTAATGTCATTAGGAGGTTACAAGGGGGAAGCAAGAGAGAATTTGCTACAGATCCTCATTTCCATAATCTTGCCTCGACATCCTCGTTTGTCAGTTCTTAACCTCAATTCCTTAACCTCCAAATCTGTGGTGTCGTTGACCTTGGGGATTTGTCTTCAAACTGATTTCAAGTTTTAGGCAATCTAAATTAGGCTCCCCATGACAGAAGACGAAACTTGGTCTTTGCACCCAAATGTGAAAGACAGGCCCAGAGTGCAAGTGAAATCTTGCAATCATTTTTTCAAGCCATCTGCCCATCTGCAGTCCCAGAACAATATCAGTTCGGTGCTGCCTTCCCTCTCTCCCTCGCAGGAATAAAGAAATTACCATAAACAAAGCAGATCAAGGGGCTATTTAAGCCAAAGGCAGCCAAGACACATTGCTTCAGAAGGGAGCAGGAGGAAAAAAAGAGCTGCAGGGGAAGTTTCTTCCTACCTCCCACTAACACCAGTTTGGCCAGTGATGCCAGGTGCGACAGGGTCATTTGGAGTGGACGGTGCCGTGTCCCTCTCCACGGGCACTCCGTTTCCAGGGTATTTCTGCAGCAAACAAAAGTGATCATCACAAAATGTTCCGGTGGGGGGAAAAAAAAGAGGAAAAAAGACTGCAGAACTGCTCCCTAACCATGCAGAGGAGGGAGAGAGCCTTTTGGTCTCTCAGACCATTTCTGTGTTGCACATGGCAGCTAAACCAATGTCTGAATCACACCATTTATTTCAGGGTGTAAAGCCATTGTGAAAAGCAGCATTATTTCCAAGAGTGTGCTCTGAGTTAGAGAGTCTGCAGCAAACTGGCAGGGCAGCTTGGCACAAGGATTTTCTGGAGCAGCAGGTAGAGATGAACAACAGGAGCTGGACCAGTCCCCACATGACGGGGAAACGGGAAGGCAGCAAGATTAAATAATTCAGTGTCTAGGTTGATGCGATGCATGGAAAAATACTGCCAGAAGTCAGGAAGCTAAATGCTCAGGTACCTCTTCAATGGATCAGAGAGACAGTTTTGGGAGTAAGGAGAGGAAAACGGGCACCGCTGTGTTGGGGAGCAGCTCGTGCAGCCGCCGTGCGAGCGGTGGCATGCAGGGCCCCCGAGGTGCCAAGAGCGGGAAGGAGATCTGCGGGAGCCTCAGCCTCATTATTTTTATGTTCAGCTGCCTAATTACTACGTGTCAGCTGTCTGTTAGAAGGAACGATGTACTGCAGCCTCTCGTTTGGGAATTTATAGTGATTAATAGGCCTGGAGGGAATGACTAACGAGGAAATGTTAGAATTAGTAAATATGCATCACTGTGCAATGAGTAAACCAGGAGATGTGACAAATGAGCCCAAGTATCTGAAAGATGTGAACGTCACAGAGGGACAGCCTTTGGGAAGCCTTGGGGACCCTAAGAGACCAAGAGGAACAGGAGGATGGGAGCAACAGTGGTGTGATCCCATGGGGTGATGACAAAACAAGCAAGAAGGATCCTCCAAAGCCTTTCAGACAATTCTGGATAGACTTGGATGAATAAACTCCTCCGTGACAAGGCCCTGCAACAGGACTGCAACTCTATTTCTCATTCGTGCCATTGTCTCCTACGGAGCACAGCAACGAGCATTAGAGTAACAGCCCGCCTTGGGTGATCATGGGGGCAGGTCAGCCCTACATCAGGACATGCGTCTTCAAAGGTTTTGCAAGACCTAAACCACTTTGACAGTTCATCTGCAGAAATTGCTTTCAGTTTGACTGTTTCAGAAGTACTCTTCTACTAAATAACAGTTTTGCTGCATGATGAAGACCTGTAGCTGATCCAACACCTGTGGGTTCAGCCTTATAGGCAAGGACAGCAGGAGACAGCAATATGGAAAGTCTTAGATTTTCAGGCTACTCTTCTGTATATTCCTATATAAGAGGGATGTATAATCCCTCAAAATTACAGCCTACTGATGCTCTTGAATGGCTGTCACTTTAAAACTTTAGCTCTTGGAAAAATTCTATTTATATCAGTAAATTCTATTAGAACTTGTAAAATCATTCAAATGAACAGAATTAAGGAAGAAAAGCAGCTCTCTTACTTTTTTGCTCTGAAATCTATTTGAGGTCATCTGGCAGTCAGTGGTCTGCCACATCTCTCCATCACCAGCATCTGAGCAGGTTACTGTAAAGCTCTGTGCCAATGTTGTTATCTTTATAAGAAGAAACCAGAACTCCAGATTCAAATGTTCTTGAGTTTTGGGTCATGGAATAATCCAGAATTGTATCTGCCACAGAATTCCAAAATTTGGTCTCGTTTGCCCCTACCAGATCAAACCCCACACTCCACGCAGCTTTCCCATTTTATTTCAAGCACAGCAACATTATTCAAATTTCACCCAATTGAAAGATGCAGCTGTTTCTATTTTTGGTGCTTCCCTGCTAGAGAATAGGAAACAAGCAACAATTCTGCGCTGTGTTTGGTGATCAGCAGTATTCTGTCTGTAAGATAATTTTCACTCATTGGAAACAGAAGTCAGGGGAGCAATAGCCTAGGTGCTTCTGCTCTTTAAATGCTGCAGAACAGCTGTCATAGCATGTTTTCTCTACAATAGATATTTCTGAAAGGAAAAGGCAATTTTCAGAGGACATAACTAGATCATAGCTAAGGCTATAGTTATGGAATAATTTTCCTTTTCCAGTGTGCCGAGATGCAAAATGAAAATTATTTTTAGGAAAAAACCCAGCAAAGCAAACATCCCCCTCCCCCAAGCCAATGAACTCATTTCCATTGTGAAAATTAAATAATCTAAATAACTCTTGCCTTGGTTAGTGTGCGGTGCCTAAATCACATAAATCGGAGCGTGAGAAAAGGGTGAAAAATATCTGATAATACAGTTTCTGTATTAGCATGTGCTTAGTGTGCACTCTGATTTGCCAAAAAACCCCTCCAAAATGTAGCAAACAAGCAGAATTACACAATTCCTGAAGAGAGCCATGTGTACGCCCAGCTACATAAAACTAGTCAACCAGATCCAAACAAACCTGTTACTCAACTTCAATGTCCACACCTTGGCTGGCACAGGTTAGCTGCTCACTAGCTGCTCTGGAGGAGTATGAAGCCAGATGAAGGACTAAGCTGGGTTAAAGGAGGACTGAGCGCACAAATGGTCAGTGGAGACGAAATTAACTGCCCATGGGCACAAACGCAGTAAGTGGAGAAGTTAGCAGGAAAATCACCACGGAGCTGGGAGGAGAACCCATGTGTTTTGACTTTCAGGATTATGCTTTATCTACAGTGCTATGACTTAATCTTTGAAGAGCCTCTCCCCTGAAGTTCACAGGGCATTTTGTGTTCTCTCCAGCTCTCCGTGTCGGTGTCTCCAGACTCATCAGTCTGACTGAAGCAGAGCCAGAGGTACTTCACTTTCTCTCCCTTCTGGCCACATTGTTTTGCACTTCTAGCCTCGTGAGCAGGAACATTCGACTCTCCTGGACTGAGCAAAGGAAATTATTGAGAAGTACAAAGCAAAGCAAAACCACCAGTGCTGTCCAGCTCAAGTGCTGACTGGATAGCAATAATTTCTGCAATAATTTTTCTTTCTTAAAGAACAAGTCCATGACTCCCTTGCTTGTAGAAATTAGTATAAACGAAACTTAGCCACATGCTAATGAACAACTGAATCGGCTGCTTGACCCTTACGCTGACCCTATCCGATCAGCACCAAAGTCACTTTTGTCTTTCCTAAAGCAGAAATAGCAACAGTATGGCCCTTGCAACCACTTCTCCTCGTGAAAAAACAGTCATAAAGGCACAGCTGGTGAACTGAAGACCTTCTCCAGTGCAGGCAATGGGAAGTATCTCATGGACCCAAACATACCTTAAGGAGCAGCCCAGCGGTGCCCCTTTCTCTGGAAGCACCAATACAAATGGGGAGATTCCTGTTTTTCATAGGTCTATGGCTTTGACCAGATGCTACTTCCCATCACTCATGGCAGCGCGATGACCACGGGACACCATGTGAAGGGAGAGGTCATGTCCCATAAGAAGGTGCAGGACTGAACCAGGGCCCTCATGTTCCCTGGTTTCACCACTGGCAAAAGCAGCTGACCGCTTGGCTGAAACACTGAAAAAGAAAACACGTAGTTGAAATATTATATATATCCTAATTACAATCAGACCACCTCCAAACGGAATATTTGAATTTTCCCAATAATAGCTTTATTTGGGAGTTGTACATACAGGAGGGAAAAGACTTCTATTTTTCAACAGCAAAATTTGATGTTTTTGAAGCTGCTTTTTCTGTTGGAAAATGACAGGATGGAAAATCCACAGCTATCTCTACTTATAACACATCATGGTTAGGTGTGTGTGCATAGCACTTAACACAGCATAAAACATAACATAGCACATAACACATCCAGGTGGGTGTGCATATGGCATGGGCGCAAAAAGTAAGTTTTAGAGACAAAGTTTGAGGACACAGAAACTATTGGAAAAGGAGGGTTAAATAGCATTCAGTTTGGATGGTGCAAAGCAAGCCGTACTTTCCTGATCTTGGGGAAGGTTAAGATGCAAAAGCCAATTTGCAGGTGACACTGAAAAGACGTCGAGGTCCCTTCATTTATAGCTGGGCACAGGGAGACCTGGTGCGAGAAAAAAGTATAAAATACGAAGCTATTAGTGCTGGGGAAAGAATAGCCGGCCCTGAGCAGAGATAAAGCCAAAATCCAGCTGACGTTGCCGAGTTGGAAGCAAGTGCAACTGGTCAGACATGCCACACGCTCTCCCCCTCCTCCATCTGAAAATAACACTTCTTCAAAATTTTCTGGGAGCGTGGAGATTTCAACAACAACAGCACCAACAGAGTTCCCCATATGCCACGTTGTTTACTTTTGAGAGAAATTGTTGACTGATTTTCATTCTGCCACATGTGACATAAAACACTCTACTATTCTTTTATTCAAGAAAATCCTTTAATATTCCAAGGGTTTTTTTGTGTGATTCAAAGGGAACTGTTTCCAAATGCCAGCCTTTCCTGCTGGGGGGTGGAAAATGCCTGGTTTTGGCTTGATTTCGCAGCAGGCTCGAGGCAGATTGGCCTTTCCAAAGGAAGGTGCCTCAGGCAGCGACCAAAAGAGGTGCCCAACCCTCGGCCAAAACAGACCAAACCCAGGGGAGGGAAATTTTTTATAGCTCACCTCAAAAGGCAAAATGATTTGCCAAAGGTCCCAGCAATATCACAGTTAATGTAGATGGTTCTTGTGGCAAACGTGGGGAATAGTCTGAAACAGGTCAGTTCTCCTCCCGGGAACCGCTGGCCAAGCCCAGCCACTCCACCCAACACCTGGGTGTAATTTCCAGCAGCCCAGCCGCTGTTTCCAGCGAAATCAAAGCCGATGCAGCCATTCACTTCTAAGATCTCCGATAGGGAGATCTCAGCTGTGGTTACCAGCTGGGCTCCGCAAGTGTCATTTTCCAAAAAACCCATCTGCCGCACTGAGGCTCCGGTAGCCAAGAATCTGCTACTTACTACCACAGAATTGCTCCAGATTTTCACAGGGGTAACTATGAGCATTTACATTTTGGGAGGGACAGAGAAGGTGGATTTTAGAAACTGTTACTTTCAGTGTTGAAAGGAAATTTTCATCTTCCTGCACTGGTCCAAGCCTGCCTTTTTCTCTGCTGCTCTCCTGTTTTGCTACTTCATTTTTAGACAGGTGCCCTTGGCTTCCTAGGACTATGGGTCATCTCATAGCTTTTATCTTAACACTTTGCCTCTGTTTTATGTTTTTAGTTGCTGCCTGGCTTCCTTTTCCTCATGCCCAAGCTTAGAGGTGGACAAAATCCAGCCACAATTTACATCCCGATGGACATTAGGCATTTCTGGGGCTGATACCTACATCAGAGCTAGTGGTCTAGGTTCACTTTAGCATCAATGGAGAGAAATGAATGGCTAAAGCTGATTTATCTGACCTACTTGAGGCATCTGAAATTAGCAGGCGGTAGTTCCTGCATGGCAGGCATCTCTTTTGCTCAGTTAGCAACCAACGTAGAAGTCAATGTCAGGAGACAATGATTTTTCTCCTCTATCACTGAAATAGGTTTCAAAAATGCTCTGAGTGTGCCTTTCCTTTGGAAGAATCCTGTCCCTTTACAGGAGACTTTCTAGACCCCTCGGTTCAAATAATTCACAGGCACCTGCCTTCGCAGGTGAGGCCACCAAGGTACATGTACGTGGTGGTAGATTTCTGCAAGGTCTGGCAAATCTGCTCATGGTCATTGCCAGGGTATCTGGTGTGAGTTTTCTCCAAGAGGCCACATGAAACTTAAGCAATGACCCTATTTGAAGAGCACAGCCATTTGCTCACAGAGAGGCAAGCTGCAGAATGAAGGTTTGTTGGTAGCCAAGAGGATTTATCATGACGGATGAAGGGCATTTTTAGCTTGAGAGGCAGCTGTTTTTCCTGTGGCCAAATAGCCACAGGGTCCAGGCCAAACTTTGTGTCTTGATCATGCTCCAGAGTGATGATTACAACTGACTGAACTCGGAGTTTGGCCACCACACAAATATTAACCACCCTGGAATGATCTCTAAGGATTATTAGATTAGTGTAGCACAGAATCACAGAATGTTAGGGGTTGGAAGGGACCTCTGAAGATCATCTAGTCCAACCTTCATCCCAGCATACCTAACCACTACACCATAGCCTCAAGTGCTAGATCTACTTTTTTTTTAAACACCTCCAGGGTTGGTGACTCCACCACCTCCCTGGGCAGCCTGTTCCAGTGCCTCACCACTCGTTCAGTAAAGAACTTCCTCTGAATATCCAATCTAAACTTCCCCTGACGCAACTTGAGGCCATTTCCCCTTGTCCTGTCATTAGTAATTAGAGAGAAGAGACCAGCACCAGTCTCACTGCAGCCTCCTTTTAGGTAGTTGTAGAGGGCAATAAGGTCTCCTCTCAGCCTCCTCTTCTCCAGACTAAACAAACCCAGTTCCCTCAGCCACTCTTCATAGGGCATGTTTTCCAGACCTCTCACAAGCCTTGTTGTTGAGCACCCGGCTCGACATCTCACCACTGAGCTTGGAAAAGCAGGAAGCAGAAAAGAACAGCTTTAATACAAAGGTGGTGGTAAGAAGTAGTGTCTCAGAATGAGATACTAAGCCGTTAAAACTGGACCAGGATGGAAACGCTGGAGCCCACCTCACATACAAGGAAACTAAAATGTACCAAGTCTGAGCTCAGATGTGGATCCTGATTTTGCAAACGCATTTTATCAATAAAAGCACTGGCTACAAACATCTCAAGGCCTTCTGGTTCTCAAAATTTGGCCTGGTATTGAAATACTGATGTTTGAGGCACCTCTACTACTTCTTCATAGAGGCAGCATGTGGTTATCCAGATTTACATTCCAAAGCATTGCCAAAAATTTCAGCTTGAGTTCCTCTTATGCTAAATGTCTTAGAGAAAAAACAACAAAACACATGAAAACTTGTTAGTAGTAATCTTTAGGTTACTTTAGAAAGACAGCTGAGTGTGGTGACATCTTGGGAACTTGCTAACAAGTCTGTCCCTGCTTTGGAGAGGGGCAGGAGGAAGGGGGGAACCGGGTATACCTGAAGGGATAGGATGAAGGTCTGGTAGCTCCCTGCTCCAGTCGTCTGGTGTTAGTCTGCAGCCAGGTATCAAGGTGCCCAAATTCTTTGGGTGTTCTGGAGACATCTGAGAGAGAGACTGCAAAAAGACAGACCACATAAAATGCATATTTTAAGAGCTAACACAGGGACTTGATGAACCATACTAGCACAGAAAAGGAGAAAATAGAAGATAAATAGCAGTCAAACACAGTTAAATGAATTGTGCTGCCACAGCAAGCCAGGAGGGTGACCAAAGTATGTAAAACCTCTTGGGGAGGAGCAGTCCTACTAACAGCCACTGCAACTACTCCGGCCCGTGACGCCTGCAACCGGCTGCCACGAATTGCATGACACATCCCGGTCCAGGGTTCATCCGTGAAGTGAGGATCTTCCCCAATGCATCTGCACTTCGTTAGTAGTTTGTAGACTGCTAAATGAGCAACAGACCCCAGCATGAATACGCATTGTCTGAGCTCAGCTGATCACACTGTGTGATAAAAGGGAGTGTTAAAAAAAACCAGCTGTTCTTCAGTAAACATTGGAAAAGAAGACTGAAGATTAATTCAAACAGCTTGGAAAACTGAAACAAGAGAAACGAGCTGAATATTTCCAAATATGGGCTACCTTACTCCAGTATCAAGCCAGGAGAACCTTGGGGCATGCGAGCCAACCAAGTTGCAACTCCCTGGATAACAAGGCCTTAATTAAAAGCTAAATTGCACATACATAAAAACCCCCCACTCTGTGGCTCACTTCAGCCACAGAGGTCATGAAATCACAGGCAATCATATGACAAACATTAATCTAAACGGGTCCAGGAACAACTGCTCTGCACACACTCACTCAACACAAGCCACAGAAACACTTCGCAAAAATGCCGTAACGAGCTTAAGGCTTTTAGTACAAATAAATAAAGCCACAAATAGTAACACCAAAAGAAGAGACAAAAGGAACCACCAAGGGCTCTGGTCTTCTGTAGGAGGGACTTTTACAGTGAAAATGCCAAATTAGTTCTAAGAGAGAGATGACATCCAGTGCTTCCCCGCCCCCCAATGCCTCGCTTCCCCAATTTGCTCCACCAGCAGCTCCTGCTACTCTGATCTGGAGGAAGAATTCAACTCCACTCCCAATCTGGCATTCATTTTACCCTCACATACAAGCAAAACACGGCAAGCAGCACTTGAGATGTTTTTCTTTAATACCATTAGGAGCAACAACATACCATGTTCAACATCCCATCTCCAGTTGCTCAGACACCAAACTATGCACAGGGGACGTGGGCAGAAGAATAATTAGCTGATTCATGTAATTCTCACATTCAGCTCTGGGTTTTCTTGCCAGAGGTGCAGAGCACTGACCGGCACCCTGTGTTGCATGGTCCTGACTCCTGCCACATCGAGGGGCACATCTCCACATGTGCTCTGTGGCACTGAGGATGAGCACAGGTGGTCCCATGTTGGATCCAGGACGTCAGTGCAGGGTGATTAATCTCCCAGAGCACCACAGACCCTGGGCTTCAGCTGGTGTAATATGGGGGCAACTCAGACACCACCATGGACACCTGCTGAGGATCTGCTCTGTCATTTCTGAGCTATTTTTGCCGTTAAAGAGCAGCAGCTTGCAAGAACAGCACTAAGAAAAATCTATAAAAGAGAGGATATTTGCATAGGCCAACCAGCTGTGTTGTCCCCATTGATGTCCACTGCCTTTCAATGAGACGTGACATTCCCATGTTGTCAGCACTGACCCACCAACCGCGCATTATGAGGCATGACCTACCCTTGCTAACTCTGCACTGCTAATTTTGACTCAAGAACACCACTTCATGAACTTTCTTTGCCTTTTTCTTTCAGCTGGAGGCTTGTAAGACTTTTTCATCTTGAGGAAGCACCAACCCACAGCTCAGTGTGGTGCTTGGAGATAGTGGGGTTGCCCACAGCAGGGCTCCTCTTAGAAGAAGGTTCCCTGTGCCTCCAGGTCCTTTGCCCAAGTCAAACACAGACTTCCCTGATGACTCGTTGCATCTCCCAGGTGTGAAATGGAGCAACAAGCTCTTATCCCAGGGGACAGACAAGAGTCTCATGGGAACGAGTGGTCCCAAGCAACTCCCTTGAAAATTTCTGTCTGCAGGTGAGAACAGGCCAGGATTGCAGGAAAAAAGGCTAACAAATCAGAATTTGCCAAGAATTCCTGAGCTATACTGGGTGCAAGGTCAGAGCCTTGCTGAGAGCAGGAAATGAGCAGGGGGATACACTCTTGAGACAAACAATGTCCTCTTAAATAGGCCACAAAACAATACAATTAAACCCAGCCCTCTAGCAGAAACCCACTTGGGACAATGCTTCCCAAGCCTCCTCTCTTCAGCCACTGCCACGTGCACACTGTGGATGTGGGTTTTTTTGTTCTGCTTACTGAGATAGGAAGACAGCAGCCCCAGAGGCATCACGGCTGGGGCCGGATCCGGAGGCAGCACCGAGCAGGATTTTCCTCTGAGGGTCCAACTGGGGTGTGGTCACACAGCTGTAAGTGAAGAAGCTGTAGCTATAAATGAGTGTTGTTCTCCACCTCCTGACGTCAAGGGAAGCTTTGCTAGAGAGCCCTGCCAAGCTCTGGAGAAGCTCTCCCACCCCACGCACCCCCCACGCTCCCAACGTGAGATCGCAGCCGTCTCCCTCTTGAGATGCCAGGGTGGGGTGGGGAGGGGGGATAATGCCAAAGCCACTTTCTGTCAACAGCACCTCGTGCCAGACTCCAAATAGAGGGAGGGGGTAGTGGTGTGTGTTCAGGGGACCTCAGGGCAGGAGTGTTGCGAGCCACCCCAACACACATCAGCACGATGGAGAGAAACCATCCCACCACCAGCTTTATCTTCTGATGCTTTTCAATCAACACCTGGAGTTGAGTTGCTGCTGCTCTTTACTCCTGTTACTTGTAGGGGATAAGACACATTGTTCCCTTTCAGATGTAGGGAGAAGAGATCTTTGTACCTCTTAAAAAAAAAACCAAACCACAAAACCTCCCCAAAAATCCACACTCAGTGTATTTTCTTGTGCAAATACTCAGGACTGAGCTGGAGAAAAGGTGAAGCAGGTAACCCTCCTGCACCTGAGACGCAGAATTAAAAAATACCATTCCCAGCATATCCCTAAAAAAACCCACAAGAGACGCCAAAGCCGCCCTGAACTTTCCCCTTCAGCCTGTAATTTTCAGACAACGAACTGATCCTTTCACTTTTCTAAAGGAGCAAAGAGAAAGGCAGAGAACTGGAAAAACCCTTTATAGAAATATCAGCTGTTCCTCCTCATTCCCACCCCCAGTTCTGTTTTTTGACAAGTTAAAGTGAGGCCATAACTTATTCTGTTTTGTTCAACAGGGCTAATCACACGTGACTCTAATCACTCATGATGTTTTATTGATTTTAAGCACATTTAATCAGAAATTGGCTCCGAGTTAGATTCCTGCTAATTACTGAGAAGCAGCATTTTGAATGACTTCACAATTGGACTGCAGATTAGAATGGACAATATGTACTAAAATAATGATTCATGCATTCAGCTCCCTGGATTTATTTTGTTTATATTGGATTTTTTAATCTTTAAAGACATAATTCTGCATATGGGCAAGCAGCATTTAAAACCCTTAACAAAATGGGTTTAATTTAACAGGCTAGGCTTCAGCCAGAGATGGGATATGTGGGGAACAGTTTATTCCCTGCAAAAGTAATTCTTTCTCTGAAGGTCACTGGAGGTGCCTTGCCCACAGTGACACGATGCGCAGGTGGTCGTGACATGCCTGGGAGGTCCTTTAGCATCTCTGCATGGCTCATGATGCTAGGTGGGAATACAGAGGGGTGTAGCATCAGGACCTTATACCAAATCCATCAGTTTTTTCTAGTCTCTGCCCCATCTCAGCCCCAAACCCTCCTGGAAATGCCAACAGCTTCTTAAGGCAAATGGACCCCAGCTCCTAGAGGTGCCCACAGTGAGCAGAACCACCCCAGCTGAATTCAGCCACCACCAGCCACATCACCTGGAACAAATCTTTCAACAGCAGGAGGGTTAAAGAGTTTGTATTTCCATATTTCTCAGCCTAAAAAAACCAATTTCTCATTGAAAATCAGATTATTGCTGGTCACAGCCTGGTAACAGACTTTTTAGTTTTTCAGTGCTGTCTTCTCTCCATCAGTGCCTAGGCTGGAGATCCTCAGCAACGTGACTACAAACGCTCTGTGACATTGTCCATGCTCAGAAGTAGCTGTGGCCAAGCATGGACATTCTCTGATTCTGTGATGGACTATTTCTTAGCTCTGTAAAACTTCCACTGCCTTCTGGAAAACACCAATCCATGAGCAACAAGGAAGTTAGAGGCTGGCAGAGAGACCAAACTAGAGACTACCGACTATTTGAAGTGGTAGGAAACTTTTCTTCTAAATGAAAACAGAAACTTTCCCTTTCTACATATGCTATTTTATTTCTGTTGGAAAACAAGTGACATTGAGGAAGGCTCCTGCAGTTTTCAGCAAAAAATTTCAAGTTTTGAGTTATAAAGTGAAAATTTTCCATGAAAGAAAGAAAGATATTTTTTCCCCCAACACAGCTCTACTAGGAATACTTACAGCAATCTTGCCAACCAATTGCTTTCACACAAAAACAAGCCCAAATTCAGAATGATGCATAGAATACTCTGCAATAACTGGTGTCTAGAAAGCAACAGCTCTGAAGTCTCCTGCTCTGTTCCCACTCCTTTCTGCAGGTCCAGGACACTACAATTCAGTGGGTGGAACTTGCTCATGAACGACACGAACCCTCAGTTTTGGACAAAGCTGGGAAATTCACCCCAGAATCACCACGGGGCCCCTAAGGAACCAGCCTGCAAATCTGTCCTAATGCATCTGTCATTGAGAAGTGGTGAAGATTTTTAGTCTGTAAGTACTGTTGTACTCTTTGGATATAATACAGCAGGACTCCACCCTTCATGTAGGACTCAAATAATAGTAAGCCCAGTGTGTAATTATCACTCCTTCATGCTTCCCCGCATCCCCACAACTCTCCTCCTTCCCCACTGTGCCATTTTATTATCACTGCAGAACAGGATTCAGAGGCAAAGGGAACTCTCACCTCAGTAAAACTTCACAGGTTGTAAAAAGAAAGCGTTTCTCTGAGTCGAGCTTTGTTAATCTTTTCTTTCCTTATTTCATTAGTTCACTCATTCTTTCACTCCTTTTGCTGTTCTCTTGGTTGTCTTTCATTCTTCCTTTCCCTTTGCCTAAAAATACAGATTTCAAATACATTCTGTCAAAGCAAGAACGTTTGCCTTATCCACATTACTTGACAAGTTGTTGTCTGCAATGGAACCAAGGGTTGCAAAGGTGGTGTGTGTGGTGACATGCTCAGACCGTGCTATGGCCACACAGCTTTGTACCTCTCAAAACTGAGTGAAGCCCTGAGGAACACTCGGTTTCTGTCTGAGAAGGCAAGGTCAGCTTTTTTATTTTCAGTTCCTCCTCATATCCATCCAAAATTGGCTGGAAGGTCTTTATCAGGTCTTCAGAAGACAAAGACCTAGAAAGGTGCAGCACAGGTAACGCCGGTTCACCTAGTGTTGAGAAGAGCTGCAGAGAGGAAACCACTGGGTCTCAGAATGCAAAACCTCAAAGTACCAGTTTCAGAGGCCCTGTGGAGGTCCCTGGTCTGAGCCGTGGATCACTGGTACTGACATCGCCCCCACGCAGAGTGAGGTGCTCCCTGGGCAGCAGGACATGGACAACAGGAAGGAAGACACCCGTGATCCAGTGTGCAGTGGGTCACAATTCACCTATGAGGATGATGGCGGTGTGGTGCAACACATCCATCAGGACAAGGAAGGTTAAGATCCAAGCACTCACTGAGGGCACCCACCTACCCCCACAAACTATAGAGACAGCACTTGGAAAACAGCCTCTCTGAGCTGCAGTTGGTCATCAGGACTAGCCGCAAGAACTCCAATGGATACGCGACCTCTCTGCACCTCCCTGGCGTATCATCCATACACCTCTGAGGAAGGCATCGTGGAAAGCCCTGGAGTGGGAGCCAGCTCTGGTGTTACTGCATGGAAGTACATGTCTGTCCTCAACGTGCCAGGACAAAACTTCTGCCAGTGTGAGCTGTGACTTGTTGCAGAAGGTTACCTACCAATACAGCCAGAATATAAAGCAGGAACAGAGGATTGATCCTCTGAAACATTTTGTTCTTTTGAAAGCTACTCAGAGGGGATTCTGCATCAACTATAAAACTCACCATGTTCAGCATTACTGGATGTAGCTGTTCCCAGCCCTGAGATGTGTTGCTTTAGTAGTTTCCTGAATGGACATGAGTGACACAAAAGCAAACCCGCATTCCTCCACTCACTGGTTGACTGCAACTTCAGAGCCTTCAGTGAAAAGTACATGCTTGAAATTATTCTGAAGTTATGGCACCTACAAGACTTTTACCAGATGGAAACCTGAAAAAAGATTACTTCTCAGATGCATTGCTCATTTGTTCAGAGTAATTAGTAGATGTAAAACCAAAAATAGATCCTTTTCCTTTGATCCTCTCCAGTTGGATTCTGTGCTTGACGACCCAGAGCACATGTCTTGATATTCTGCACTGAAACTGCTGCAATTTTTATTCAAAACCCAACCAGCATTTCACATCTCACAGAAATTCAAGTGGAGATAAGCCCTGTACAAAGGACACCAGTAATCATCAACCTGGCCCATCCCCTCACATTCTGCACCCTCCGGAGGGAAAGAAATCACATGCAGACTCACAAAATTTGAAGTGTCCCAATGATGAGCCTGTGCGGTTCTCCTCTGGTTATTTAATCATCTATTAAAAATCCACCCTGAAGTGAGCAGCTAAGGTCCTTGCAGGCTGCTAAAGTCACTGGCAGCCCTTTCTTTGACACCACTAGCTTTGGGATTAGCCCTTTATATATAGCCTAAGGCAAAGGGTGAGGAAGAGGAACGGTTTCCAGGATATGCGGATGAAGAGTGGAGCAGATGGGGCCAGGGCAGAGCTTGGCAGCAGGAGCCTGTGTGTGTGAAAGCTGAAGGGAATGCTGGCAGCAGGAGCTAGGGGTGTGCTGGGGATGGGCTATGTCAGGAATACTCAGTGCTAGCAAGACGACCCAGGAGACACAGGCTCCTGCATCTCAGCTGATTGTTCTAAAAAAAAAAAAAATCCATATCCTTATCCATGACAGGAGTTTGGAAATAGGCAATGTTTAAGGTCCTTTCCAACCCAAACCATCATATGATTCTCTAAGAGATGATCCAGTACAAAGCTGTCTGACCACACACATGGTGGACACCTGAGCAAAAGTTGCCTCATTTCTCTCCAAGCAGCTCCGGCAGCATGACACAGGCTCCCACCTCTCCGAGAGGTGCTAGGAAGTTGAAGCCAGCACATGACATCTTTGCTGCAGGTTTTCCAGCAAGGCTAAATTAAAGGAAGACTGCATGAACACCATTCCCCATCAGTGCCTGGAGAGACTTGTCCTCCTTGGATGGCTTTGCTCCCCTTCACTGGGTTAATGTGGTACCAAGAGCTTGGACCGGCTACATGGCCAGGACTTAAATGGAGAATGGGAAAGCTGGGACTCACACTGTTGTACAAATCTCTTGGCTTGGAGCAAAGCTTCGGCACAAAAATACATTCTCAAACACAACCAGCAGCAAATACTTCACCCATCCCAGGAGCGAGCATGCTGATGCCGGCCAGCAGAGAGCAGAGCTTCTGGTTCCAGACCCGGTGGGGCCACAGTCATGTTTCCAGCTGTACTTATAACAGGCCTCATTCTTTATGCTGAGCATTAGCATTGGTATCCTGCATTAGAGATTAAGGTAAAATTGCACATTATTTCTACCAGGGGATTAATGAAATCTCAACATTTCTGAGAGGCAACTGGTATAAAGGAAACCTTTCATTTCAGCGAGATCCACATTAGCAAGTTTAGAAACAAATGAGCAACTTGTTCCATGGCAAGGTGAAATGTGAGATGGCAACTACCTCTTGAAAATAATTTAAAATATCTAATAATAACACAGACTAGCTATGCCCGAAGGTGCTATATGCCAAACACTACTCCTTCCCCCCAGGTGCTGCTGCAGCCTGCCCTCCCCACACCCACAGATCCGCACCATCACAGAAACCGTGTTTGCTCTGTCCTAAGAGTAGGTCCCAAATGTGACAGCAACCTCCCACTCAGCAGCCTGCCCAAATGGCCTCTGCAGGGCTTTCTTCCTGATGTCCCTTATGGCCAGCAGATAGAGGGAGGCAATTCTCTCCCTCTACTCTGGTGAGACCCCACCAGCAGTCCTCACAAGCAAAACTGGTCACCGATTTACCTGTTGTCCTGCTGCCCACAGTGCTCACATGTACACACACGGCTGCGGAGACACCTGGGGATCTCCATGCCTTTCACCACAACACAGCATTTTCCATGGTTTCCTGGCTTTCTCTAGGTCAGCTCAAACAGCTGGGGCTGCCCACAGCCATTCACTTCACTTTCTCAAAACCTGCTGTTTCTTGTTTGGGCTTGTTTAAATTCCCTTTCTTCCTGCTCACTTTTATTCTGCTTTTCGTCATCAAAGTCCATGATTGGGCTGCTGAAGGCTTTTGAGACCTGGAGGCTTTCCATGGGTCTGGCTTGTATTAAAGGGGGGCAATTTCCCAACCGCCAGCTGAGTTTCAACATTCCCACTCTCCTTGCCTTGCTGAGAAAAACCAGGGGCACACATGCAGCCTCCTGCAAAGACTTGTTCCATCTCCAGCAGGATGAAACCAGGGTGGAGAACTTTTCACCAGCACAACAGAGCAAGCTGGACTGGAGAGCTGCTGCTGGCATGCTTGGGGCTGAGATTTTGCAGCCCGACGGTCATCTCTGCAGCTTGTTCTCCATAGTGAGACGGAATGCTTCACTCTCCCCCACCGCTCACATAACTGATTCCCCAGCCAGAAAAAGCTTCTTCAGACAAAGAACTGTATAGGTATAACCATGCCATACATCCTAAACATCCCTGGTGTTTTTCATCATTTGGAGAAGAGTTTGCTCTTGCTTTTTCCCCATGGATCAGGATAGGGCCCATACCCGCCCCTATATTTGCAAAAGCAAAATCCATCAGGTTAAGGATCTCCAGAGCTCCCAAGTCCATGTAACACAGGAGAGCAACAGGGCCACGGAGGAGGGTCCATACATGGGCAACACTGAGCCCTACGGGTGCACAAATCAGAATTGAACTCCCTCATCTCCCTCTCCCCAGTTTCACTATTACGAGCTCAGCTTTGCAATATTAATTGCAATTATCCGTGCACCTCATGCCCAGTGGCTATTCCCTCTTGGTAAGTGCCATCGTGCAAGCAAGTGCCAGCATTCTGCAGTGCCAGCAATTCCTGTAGAAAACCACGCGATGGCGATGCAATAGAAATTTCCATGGAGAGAAAAAGCACTCTGGGGCTGCAGAGAAAAAGGCCTGGAGCCCTCCTGCTGCCGAGTCCTCTGACAGAAAGCACAAAGCAAGGAGATGCTGAAGCTTTGCCTTGCTTTCTTTCTTTTTTTGAGGGGCATGCATACACTGGTTCTGTATTTGCTGTGTATTATTCAAGATCCAAAGCATTACACAGGTTTTTTTTTCTTTTTGAGTTTTTAAAATTAGTATCTGCCTTGAAATCTTCTGCTAGAGCAGTAGCTGGGTTCTGCTTTGACCAAGCAAGTCTGCACAAAGGGGCAGTAAAACTACAGCCTGTTAGAGCTTGCTTCATAACACTCATTCAGAATCAGAAACCTAGAGTAACTTGGGTTGGAATAGACCTCGAAGATCATCTAGTGCCAACCCCTCAGCAGGGGAGAGACACCTCCCACTAGACCAGGTTGCTCCGAGCCCCATCCAACCTGTCCTCAAAAGTTTCCAGGGAGGTGACTTATTCCAGTGTTTCACCTCTGTCGAAGTTTGAGGCTGGATTGGTCACTAACCTCTGACAGATGCTCGCCATGATCCCCTCACCACTCTCCCAGGGGAGGGTAACAGGGCACCCAGGGAGAAAGACTGTGAGGTTAGGAAAAAATCCAACTTTGAACCAGTTTAATGGAAAAGAAAAATAATGCCAACAATGATAACCAAGACACTGAACTACATACAAGTATGTAAATACATTCAAAGATACAAACAAATACATTAATGTGGAGTCCATGCTTTCCAGATGGCAACTAGGTCCTGAGCAGAAACATCCCAGAGTCCCAATGACAGTCAAAAAAACCCCAAAACCAAAAAACCCAGAAAAGGAAGCCCTGGAGCAGGGGAAGGTGACCTGTCCTGACAAATGGTGCTCCTCAGCAGTGTGGAACCAGGAGATGGGAACGGCAGCAGCACAGGAAGGATGGAGAGGCAGCCAGCAGCAGCTCCCAGCACAGCAGCACTAAAGAGCTCAGGGTGCTCCTTAGGGGCCCTTATATACTGAGCACCATGGGAAGGAACACTGTGATTGGTCCATTTGGGTCACCTGACCCATCCGCTCCTCCTCATAGGCTCAGCTGTCCCTCCTCTCCTATCATGATTCCCCCATGTGTCAGGAGCCCTAGAGAATGGCTGTCCTGGTGCTCTCAAACCAGGACAACTACCTTCATTGTATGCAGTATCTTCCTTATATCCAGCCTAAAATCTCTCTCTTTCAATTTAAAACCATTACCTCTTGCCCTGTTGCAACAGGCCCTGCCAAAAAGATTGTCCCCATCTTTCTTACAGGCCCCCTTTATGTTCTGGAAGACCCCGGTGAGGTCATCCTGAAGCCTTCTCTCTGCTAGGCTGGTCTCCAACTCTCTCAGCTTTTCTTCATAGGAGAAGTGTTAAAAATGTATTTTTTAAAAAATACATCTTTGCTTTCTCTAGCATAACGCCCCATTTCCCAAGAGATATGTCTGTCATTGATAGTCATGCTGAAAGACATTTTGACACTAAGTGAAAAATTAATTAAGTTTTTTTTTAATTAAAATACAGGGAGGCATGGAAAACAGAGAGCTGGCTGATGCAACACCTGTAGTTGCAATCCCTTTACCCTCTGAGCTCAGCCCTTACTCCGGGATGGTGCGACTCGGGTGTGTAAGCTGGGATGAATAAGCGTGACCTGAATGTAGAAGTTAGGTGTCAAGATGGATTTGGATGTTGCCACTTAAAAAAACCCCTACTTTATCATCTTATTTTTGCTTATAGTCTTTCCCCCTTACTAGAAACACATCCATAAGCAGAGGTGCTGTTCTCTTTTATTTAATAAACGAATACTGAATTTTCAGATGGACTTCAGGTTTTTCGGGTTTGCCTGGCGCTGTCTCACCCCGAGGGACTCAGTAGGGTCATACCTGCTCCCCTGAGACCCAAATTGAATGGCTTAGGGTCTGCCTGGCTCCGCTCTCAGGGAGCAGCACACGGGACAGGGGCTTGGAAACCTCCACCCCACCCAGCCCCTAAATGGAGTGAGGCCCTGTGGTCGCTCCTGGGATTGTTCTCAGCACTGAGGAGTAATGTCAGCAGTTTTATACACAGTTATTGAACTATTTTCAAATGTTTGCAAGGCAGAAGACAAGGCATACGTTCAACCTCTCCATCCTCCCTCTAAAAACCCTCGGCAAACGAATACTCGAGCCCTAAAGCCATCAAGCAACGAAGGGTGTTTTTAATGCAAATTTTTAGCGTGATCCCATCAAAAAAATTTCCTGCCTCTTCTCTGGGTCTCTGCTCCCTGTCACATCCCACAGTGTAGGAACCCTTCCAATTTACCCTGTTTGTCCCCAAAATCAACCCTTACCTGCTCATGGAGCAGCATCCACCTCCCACCAAGCCCCTGGGAACTACGTAGGGACGGGGAGGCAGCTTTCACCTTCCCTCCCCAGGGGAACAATATTTCTTACTGCCAGCCTCAAACGTGGGGATCCCTTGAGCCGGATGAGGATAAAGCACCAAATTTTGAGCCCACAATTCAATTAGGGTTTGCACAAGTACGGATTCAAAGTGCCCTCATGAAAATTTGCCCTGCAGATTAAAACTCCCCTTTGCAAATCTGCCCTTTAGGTTCCTGCTTGAAAAGGAGATGGGAGACAGTTTGAGGAGATTCATTTTTTGGTCTACTTTATATATAACTTGCTAAGCTTTTTATTTTTTTTAAATGAGCTTACTATGTCCAATTTAAGTCAAAATTTAATGATCCCTGCAGTAATTCATTTAAGGATACAGCTTCAATAAATGCCATAGCATAAGTCAGGGAATAACTGTCCTTGTCCGCAGCACAATGATTAATCAACTTTATTAAAATTAGGACTGGCTGATGAGATTTGCATAAGAGAAGACTCAGAATATTCTCCAGGACTAAAACGGACCTGAGAGCAAACTTGGGGTTTTCCGTCCAACTTTACCAGGCCCCCTGGCTCCATGTAGCTTGGGAGCCTCCAAATCCAGAGCAGCTGGTTCAGCTGCCAGGTGGAGGTGGATGGCACGATAATGGTCCAACACAGGGTGAAAACCCACCAATAGTCCTTAGCTCAGACCAACAAGTTGGGCAGGAAGAGGATGTGGCAAAAAACTTGATTTCTGGCAATTTGTTTCTCAGTGCTTTGGTATGGAGATGCTTTCTGGATGAGGCATTAATTGGAACAACCACCTGGAACTATTTTATATTATTTGATGTTATTTCATTATATTTGATGTTATTTTATGTCCTTGTCTCCCCTTGGAGTTGGGCAGGGCCCCGGCTGCCTGGCCCTGCTTCGCAAGTGACCTGTGCCAATGCTGAGAGCAGCTCAGCCCCCTCGGTGGGTCAGGGAAACCAAAACCAGCTGAAATTTCTGGGGCCAGCTCTGCAGCCCTGGCTCCGGGGCGCAGCACCCCAGCACTGCCCTGGCCGTGGTGCCAGCACAGCCCCCTGCCACCGGGCTGCCAAACTGAGCAGACCGAGCCTCCGCAGACCCCGCGTTACCGCCACGATGACCCTATATCTAACATCAGCCAACCATGAGGGACCAATTAGATTTCTGGATCCAATTAGCAGAGGCTGTGATTTGTGTATGTCCCTCCATACATATGGGCTACGCTGAACTTTTCCTCTGATTCAAATGTCCCCATATAGCACAGGCGAAACGGGAGGAAGAACCATTTGTCTCCTTTTTCTTCTTCTTTTTTTTTTTTTCCTTTTTTTGAGAGCCTTTATTATGATGGATGAGGAACCTTTTACATCACTCACCAACTCGCAAACAAATTAGCTACCTTCATCACCTTCCCCTGATAGTGGAGCTGGCAAGCGATGGCCCGATGAGCTGTCGGGGAGCAGGTAATGGGTGCGAGGAGGGGGTTGTACAAGTGTTTCATTGGACATGATCAGCTAAGTTTTCTGGAAGTAAAATATAAGTGAAGTCAGATGCTGAGGGCTTAAGTGTCCATGCATTAACCAAGATGGTTTCCATCTCATGGAGCAATTTGGGCTCCGGCCATTTAGGGCGGGAGAGGAATTGTTACTCATTTTAATGGATGCTGGGCATCCAAATCCCTTTGGTGGGATTGAAAAATCTCATCCCTAATTTCTGTGTGCCTCAGTCCCTCGTATGCAGCCAACTCTTGCAGGGCGCTCCAGGAAAACTGATGAAAGCATTACTGGTGTTACCCGTAAAGCTCTTTGATTTCCTTGAAGAGATCAGAGTAGGAAGAAGAGAAAGGAAGGTCCAGGCCTGTTGACAAAACGACAGGCAGATGGATAAAGCTGGTTCCCTCTTTGGCCCAGAAATAGAAGATCACATCAGCTGTGGCCCACCAGAAGCCCCATACTCAGGATCATGGCAGCAGAAGGGGATGATGCAGATTCGTGGCAGGTCCTGCCACTAAAGATCCTGGTGAGATCCCCAGATGATTTTATGGCACGCCAAACAACTCGGTGTCTCCATGAAGGCAACATTTGGAAACGAGCCCTTTTACAGCAGCCTTGCAGCAACCAGCTCCTGGGGACGAGCGTGGGGAAGGGTCGTAAGGAGACCAGGGAAGGGGCTGAAGGTTGCACAACATCGCCTCAGATCAGTCTCTGAAAGCAGAAAGAGTTTCCCCCTTTTTGGCTGAAAAACTAAGGGAGAGAAGCCTTGTGATGGCAGTTCCCCACCCCACCTCCTGCAGGTGGTTTAACCTGTGTTTCCTTGTTGGGGAGCCGGTCAAGTGGGTCAACGTTATCTGTAGAGGGGAAGGATAAACTGGGTGATGTTTTCCATGAAAATGGAAAATCTAGCAGAATTAAACTTGATCTTTGGAAGAAGATAAACATGTTTGAAAATTCAGCCCGAACGCTGAAGTTACAGTAGCTGGCCCACAGAGAAGAAGAATGGTTTTGTGGTTAAGGCACTTCATTGTGATCTGAAGAAAAAACTGGGTTTAATTCCATCAGCCAACACCTCTGATTGGACAAATCACTTCATATCAGGTCACCGTATAAAATGAGGGCAACAGCTCTTCCTTTTCAAACAGATAGTCCTCGCCACGAAGAGTCTGCAGTCACGGCTAAGTCTACATATTGCGGATTGAAGAAACAAGTTTTGGGAGCGTGTCACCTTGATGATGGTGGCAACATTTTATTCTCCTTCATAGAAGGAGCTGAATTCCCTGCTTGAAAGCAGAATATTATATCCACAATCCACTCCTCTTTGCGGATCAGGATTTGAAACCAATTTCTGGATTTAAGAAAAAATAAAAATTAATGGCAGCACAAAAATGGTTTAATTAGCTTAGTAGACAGCCAGCGTGAGTACAGAACACCCCGAGCAAGGGTCCTCTCCAGCCAAATACCGTCCTTTAGGGAACTTGGCATTCCTTCCAGGCTGTGTGTCAAGGAGACTGAGCAACTTTACATCAACACAACATGGATTTTCCTTCTACCAAACTACTCTGCAATCTGTAATTTTTAACCTCACAAGTTTGAGATTGTACCTTAACATTTGCAGGAAGCAGATGGCTTCTGCATACTGCCAACCTGTTGTTACAAAAGCATCTTCCAAGAATTGTTTTCTACCCACAGTTGCTAACCATAATTAACCTTTCATATGATTTAATAAACAGGAAAAAATATTTGCCATCTCATATTAATAAAGAGAGCTCTTCAGGACATTTTCTTTTCCCCCCTTCTAGAATACAGAAGCTGTGTTAATTTTTTTTTGTGCGCTTATTTTATTGCCTTTCGAACTATTTAGGGACGTAGCTTACCTATGCAGATTAAAGCTGCGAAGGACAGCATCACAGTGGATGCACAGAGCACCTTCTGGCATGGCATGAAATGACCTTTTATTTGAGGGAAAATAAAGCAAGAATGAGTGAGAAGAGTGACCGCTAAGCCCAGGGCAGAGATGGAAAGCAGAGCTCACTGACAGTCCCAGCACTATCAAGGCAGCCAGCTTTGTTTCACACCTTTCCCACATTCATAATTTTAATGCCTTGCAGAATTTTAAGGGTTAATAATAGAGTTCTGTTGTGCTTCAACCTTTTCTGTAGTTGGAAACTTTTACTGATCGGTCATTTTTGGATGGAGGGCTCTTATATATCTGCACAGCACAGTGACAGACACCTCCGGACTGTCTAGAAGAGACCAAAGTGCAAAGTGCTCTTATGACCATGACTTCACCGATGAATGAAAATGAAGTTGTTGGCTAAGACTTTCCCCCATATTATGGGGGAAATTAAATGACAGATGTAAGTAAAAAGCTGGCATGGGGAACCAAAGTACATCTCTCAGTTCCTGATGGGTAGCTGCATTGGCTTAGGACATCAAAGGCTTTCTGAAGAGCTGAAACTATAAAGGAAATATTCTCTTGGCTTAACCAATTTCCATAATGGGGATTAGGGAACACTCTCCCTGCTAAGACAGGAGAACTTCTATTTTAATTAATGTTTCTTGTGACTGTTGAGTGCTCATCATCCATTAGTATGATAATGCACCCTTGAAATTACAAATACAGTTATGATGATAACTGCTTGGCTATAAAAATAAAATCCTATACATACAAAGACCGAGATACAGCCCAGGAACCAATTTCAGGAGACAACCCCAGGTTTTCTATTTTGTCCCTGGTTTTCCTGTTACGGTGGAGTTCACCGAATGGCCTTTCGTTCCTGTTTGCTACCGATAAGCTGCCAAGATTGAAATGCATCAACTTGAATTAGGATGGATGCCCATCAAATTAATGCAAGCCCAAGGACTTTGTAGCTGAAAACCAAAAATGGATAAATCATTTAAAAAGAAAAACAAAAAATGGTTTTGTTTTCTCAGGCTAGGAATTAAACAAGCAAACCCAAAGATCTCAAAGAGGCAAGTCTTGTTTTTCACCAAGGATAAAAAACTCTGTTGTTATACATATAACATATATACATATATAACATGCACCTGGAAACCATGAAGCAGTTTCAGTGTTTTCTCTGCCTCCTATCACCATCTCAGACATTAACTGATATATTTGCTTGCCTGTGATACAGCAGAAAACCACCATTCTGTTAAAAAAGACCCATTTCTTTCATTATTTTCAGCAATGAATTCTTCAGTTATATCAGACTGTGGGTACAATCCTTACTCTCCTTCCTTTCATGATAATTTTACCCTGGTCTTGGTTTAGAGGGTTTTTTTGTTTAGCATTTTCAGATTTTTTTCTAGACTAGTACAGCTCTTTTAAATATTATTCCCATTAAAAAAAAATCATCATTCTCCTCCAGATGTTGTGATCACAAATTGTGTGTTGTGATATCAATAGAAGTTTAAAAAATGCAAAGATGGCTTTTAGTTTTCTAGATCTCAGTGTAGAAGAAATACAGGATCAGTAATCTTTTGTACAGCACCTGATCTTTTTACACAGTACCTTAAGGTGCCTTCTCCCAGTCTGAAGATTCTGAAGTTTGGTGCTGCTGTTATTGTTGTAGGGCATTTCCCTTTTTCAAGCTCAGTTAATCAAGATTTGATCAATTCAATTTTCTTTCACTTACTTTTCAATTCAGTTTAAGATTCAGGCTGAGGTTTAACCTTTGACCTTCTGAATTTCCTCTTTCCTGGCCAGCGTCTTAATAGTATTAGTATTATTTTAATATAAAGGGTTTTTCTTGACGTTGTTTCTTGGTTTGCTTCTTTTGGTTTGTTTAGCTCTTTTTCTTTGTATTTTTTCCTACAAGATGGGTTAAACAGTCTCTCCAAGCACTCTCTAGATTCATTGGATGCAGCTCAAACCCATGGGATAAACAATTTGCTGCCACGAGAGCGCCGAGGATCTATAATGTGCGGCTCCTTTCACCACCCTGGCAGCCATTTCAAGCCAGGACGTGTTTGATGGTTTTTTTTTTTTGGTGGGGGGGAACACGTTTTCATTCAAGAGATATTACGGCAAAATTTGAGCAAGGTCTGTGTCCGATGGCAACAAAGCCAGCTTTCTCCTCTGGTTCGAGTTTCTTTTCAGCACTTACCAACTTTGTCTCACAACACCCTTGAAGAGGCAAATGTGCTTTTTGTTCCCTAACCCTCGACACTTTATTAGCAGGCGAGAGAACTGGGACGTTAAAACCCCAGTTTTGCAGCGGGAGGCAACCCTGGGGGGACGCAAAGCGGGGGGGGTTGGTGAGATGCCCCAGGTCAGCCTCTGCTCACCTTACCCACCTCAATCTTCTCTCACAAATTTATCCTCCCCCAAAACTGAGAGTCATGAAGCTCTGGGGGGAAGGCAGAGGATTTATCTGCCATTAACATCTTTGGGAGAATTGTTTTTTGATCCTGTCCAGCCGGCACATGGCTCTGCCATCACTGCTGCCCTTCACCAGGTTTAAGGCATTTATTTCTACAGACCCCTGTGGAGAAAAATGGACTTTTTTTTTAATCCTGTGTTGCAGACGGCAGCTAAGAGAGAGGAAGATTTATGTCAGATGCCCAAGTTCACCCTGGAAGTCTTTGGCAGAGATTTGCAGCCCGGTCTCAAACCTCACGCTACAGTCAGTGACCATCGCTCCTGTCCTCCCTCAGTCCGCTTCAGCCTCTCCTCTCTCAGAGCAGGGATAAGGACCATTGCCATCTCCCACCATTCTATCATGGATCTTATATTATTAATTACTTTTTTTTAAACTCCCTCTCTTTGAAGTGGTTTGAGGGTGTGGGAAACCCCACTTCCATTAAAAGGAAAATCAAGCGATGGACAAAAAGCTGAAGCAGAAAGACGAGAAACAATAATGCTAAAAGAAACAATTCAACATCGTTTTAAAAAATCTGCTGCTCCAGGGGTCATCCCGTGATTTACATGGAGTGACTCATGATTTTCCAGCACAGTTGCTGGGCAGACCTTAAAGATCGCCGCCTCTGTGGGAATACTAATTTTAAAAAGCATTCGGCTCCTCATCAGATGTTGAGGAGCACAGCGCGTTTTCATTTCTCTTGTGCATTAGCCAAATTAAATCAAAATAAATATCAATGAAAATACTGCACAGGACATAAAACCCCATCCGTTTGCGCTCTGCCCATATGCTGCTTTACGAGACGCTGGGTTTCTCTCCGGCTCTCCACTGCCAGCCTCGAGAGCACAGCAAGGCGCTGAGTCCCCGATGTGCTTTAGGCATTCATCCCTCAAATACCGCACCCCAGGGCCTGCCTGCGTTTTTGTTCTCACCACACATCTTCGCCAGGCTTATTTCTGCCCGCAGGCAGCAGCCGTGGCTGGGCTAAGACTTGCCAGCCTGGCTCTAACCCCTGCCACCAGCTCGGGCTGCTGGGATCAGCCATAAGGTGCGTTTCTGCCAAAAAAAAAAAAAAAAAAAAAAAAGTACCATTGCGAAAAGCTGCTTCGTTCATCAATAATGTTTGGGTGGTTTGGATGAAAAAAATATTTACACGCCTGGGAAGCTGTTTCTTAGGGATGCTGGCGTGTTCACATCGGGTCACTCGCTGTACATCTGCATCGGAGACGCGGCCGTTCCCGGCGTGCCTGCAACCTGCCTGCAAAACAAAGCACGAAACACCCGGTAAAGAAATAAACCCCCCCCAGAATTCAGGGTTTAAAAATGCTGGATGATTGTTGTCGGAGGAGCAAGAACAGTGATTTCTGCTTTTAGAACCGGTGCAGTCTAGGGTAATGTGATTAGAGATTCAACATTTCCCCCTCTCGTTATTATTTAGCTCCCTCATTTGAATGCTCAGGTTCGAGGGAAGGGGGATTGCTTGGAAATTACACACGCAGCCAAATTTCTTCCTTCCCCTTTGACAGGGCAGCACTGATGGTTATTGTTCTTTTCTAGCTGCATTACGCTGTCCTTGATTTTTGTTTCAAGCAGTCTAATGGCATGATGTCAAATCCTGCTAATTGGTTTAGGATTAAAATGCAGGGCCACATCACTCTCTTGATTAACCAGCAGCAAAACTGCTTTTGTCTAACGATCGTTTCAGAGGAGAAAGAAAATAAAGCATATAAAGGAAGCTTCAGGCTTTTGTCAGTAAAAATACATAGGAAGCTGCTTTTTTTTAAGTTAAAAAAAAAATTTGCCACTGCTAGGCCCACTAAGTTTTGACTTGTAGCAGTTCAAAAGCAGCCCCGCAGAGAAAGATCGCTTCCTAAGGAGCTGAGGCTGTGCTTTTATCCAGCATCCAGCCACTCGCTGAGCCACACCGCAGCATCCATGGCTGGACCTTCTCATATTTAATAAGACGGCAGCAAAAAAAAAATTGGTGGGAACGTCTCAGCCCTGTTTCTGGCCTCCCTGACACCCAAACAGCTCCAGCCCCATCTGAGCTAAATAACCTGGGACTGAGCAAAGGCTGCGGCGGCTGCTGCTGGGAGCTGCGGGGACCAAAGAGGGATATGGGATGTCGGGGTCGTGGGGAGGGGGTTTGCATCCGTAGCATCCTCCTCTGCTCACCCTGCCCCTGCAGAAATTAATTCTGCAGCCCAAGACAGGGCTGGGCTTTCCAGGACTGAGTTCACCTGTTGGGTGATTACTGCAGAGCCGGGACGAGTAGTTTTCCTCCGTGGCATTGAGGATCGGAGATTATTGGGAGGGGAAAGGGGGGATGCACGGTTCAGATTAAAACGGAAGCAACACTAAACCACTACTTCGTTATCCCTCTGCTAAAAAAAACCCACAAACCACCAACAAATCCACAAAAAAAACCTCTCCTCTACTAACCCCCAAAGATTCTCGCTGCTGCACTGTTTAATCTCTTTGGCTCCTGTTTTCCCTGACCAGCTGAGGGATTTAATTTCCAGGGAATTAGACGTCCGGATTCAGGGTATTGTTTTGAGAGCTGTGCACACGATTTGCCACACACAGCCCTGAAAGTCACCGGCGGACCCAGCGCTCCCAGCACGCTCCCGGCCCGGCCCCACTCCGTTGGGAAGTGAAAGGGACTTTATTGGGAAGGTTTTGATGCATTTGGCATGTCTTTGAACCTGGCTCCCCCAAAGGGAGAGAATGAACTCAGGCGGAGAAAGAAAAAGGAAATAAAAGGGCCCTTCCCATCTGCCCGGTTGCATTCAATGAGGAGCTTTTTAAAAGGTATAATAGAGGTTTGTGTGTTCCTGCTGAGATTTGTTCTGGTCAACTTCTCCGGGATGTTCAGACGGGGCGGCGTGGTGCGCCCACCCTACCCCAACACCCTCAGAAAGAAATTACGGTAGTTTTAATTATTTTTTTTTGCTGCTGCAATAAAGTGTGCACCCTGCACACACGTTGCTCTAGCACAAAAGCGACTCGAGCCAGCCCTGCCGAAAACGAAAGGATTTTTGTTTTGTTTTTTTTTCCTCTGGGTTTTCATCAGCGGTTAAGCCCCGTGTTCCCGAGCATGGAATCGAGGCAGCCAAACCCCAAACAACCCCGCAGGATCCAGCCCAGGTTTTCCTAAAGAGCATCTCCGGACCGTGGTGACAGGGAGCATCTTAGGACTCAGCCCAGTTTTACCACATCCCGTCGCCGAGGTAAATCCCCAGAAGTTGTCCTGCTCTTTACTGTCCTCTGCGACTTGTTGGCACATTTATTAAAAGCCAGGTCAGATGAAAATCTGATTTCTTTTAACATGATCCTGGCTCAGATGAGATGACATTTAACAACACTAAACGCTCGAGAAGGCACCCCGTGTCAGCACCCAACAGGTACAAAAACACCCGAGAAGTTCTTGGCTGTCGTGAACGGTTTTCTGCTTTGCAAACTATGATAGGAAGAGTGGAAATATGTTTTGTCTGCTTTTCCCTGACTCTGGGGCTCCAAAGCAGGAAGATGAGAACATCCTGCACACATGTTAATTACTCATTCCTTAAAACCAAATGTCACAGTGCTCATATTTAATTCCAAGAACAGACTGATGAATATGTGCGTATAGTTATATTTCATTTACATACTCTGGGATTTGTTAAGAGACGCCTAATAAAACCATCTAAAATGAAATAGGTCTTCTCCTACCAACATTTATTTTGAATACACACATATCAGAGGAACACTCCCGATACTGTAATAGGAGATTTTTGCAGAAACAAAATACATATATTACGTTTCATAAATGATGATAGCGAGTTAAAGCAGCCACCTTGTAAATGGGGTTTGATTCTTGATATAGCAAAAACACAAAAAAGGAGCTTGAGAGTCAGGGGGCAGGCAGTGATTGGGTTTACAGGAGTCCAAAGAGGTTGAAGTTTGGCACCCATAAGGATGTAAGAAAGTGTCCGTGTAAGGGAGATGTTAAAGGAACAGAATTATCTCCTCAAAGCCAGCAGGAAGAGAAAAACCAACTGAGAGTTTTGCATCCTCTTATCTTCAATTTCCTACTTCCACCTGATGTTGTTTTTAAAAAAAATGTATTTTTCTCCCTTTGTTTGGAGCCCGACCCCTGGAGGCGGGGTGGCATCCAGGTAGGTGCACTCAGAAAAGCCTTTCCAGCCCAAGAAGCCTTTCAGGATTATTTTTTTGTTTGTTTCAAAACAAGCCAGTTTACAGGAAAAACACTGTGGTATTGGTTTTTGGGGTTTTTTGGGTTTTTTTTTTTTACCCCTCCTCTAACTGCCCTGCACCCCACAAACTCTTGGGGGTGTGGAAGCGGGTCTGCTTGTCCTGGCGGGCACATCACCCATCCCACGGGTCCTGCTGCAGGAGTTCAGCTCACGCTCCCGCTGTTGTGTGAGTCTGGAACAAATCTGGCTCACTCGCCCCATGTTGGCTGGCCTCTGTGGGGCTAAGAGGAGTAGAAAGCAGTAAAATCTCCTTCCAGTCTATAAAAATCTGCAGAGATATTTGGAATGTGCAGAGGGAACAGATCTCCTGAGTAAACCAGAGCAATGATTAAAATAGTCGCTTTTCTGACCGTAACCACAATTTAAATACTGCAGCTTTTGTTTGCACAATAGCTATGGTTTATATTCTAGTGACAGTCACACAACTCCTGGGGTTGTTTTCAGAGTTAGTGGCAAAAACATGTGGCTTGAATTTAAAGTCTTAAAGCTAGAGGATCAGCGTTACTCCAGCAAAGATACTGCCAGTGTCTCTGCGAGTCATAATTTTAAATCATCAGGAACCTGAACACTCCTCATTAAATGATTAAAGGGAACAGGAATGAAAAAGCCCAAAGAAAGGATAAATATACAACCATATGAGCAGGAACATCTATTTTCAAAGCCGAAAAAAATACTGCCATCCTGACAAAGGGCAATAAACATATCAAACTACCTCACTGCTTTTTATTCGGCTGAGAATGTAATCTTAATAAAGCAACAAATTTTAGATGGCAGGGTAAGATTACAGCTCTTCTAGACTAGGACTAGAGTTTTCCCATAAACAGGTTATTGCTACAGGTTCCGGTCACAATTAACTGTATTTATTTTCCACGTTCGGAGAATAACATGATCCCTGAAAAGAGGTGCTTTGATGAAGTTTTCTGTTGAGGTATCAACCTCGTTTCCTTACTGTGAGCTCCGTGTTCCCCAGTAACAATTGCCTCGGCTCAGCCCTCCCGCTCCCTTCTTCCCTCTCGAAAGAGTCCCATGGATCGGAGCTGGGCTGGGTTTTGCAGAGCATCCTCAGAACATGAGGGAGAGAAGCAAAGGCATCTTCCTGACCAGCCCCGATCGCATTCCTTTAGTCATCTGTTTGCCCAATACCCTAGAGCCATTCTCACCAGTTTTGGTAAGTCCTAAACTGGGAAGGATCCATGGTAACCAAAGATGTCACTAGTCAAGCCCTTGGTTGGGGTGCATTGCAGTTTTGGTCTTTCAGTGCCTGTTTGGGAGAAAAAAAATGTGGAAAAAAAAAAAAGAAACAAAACATAAAAAATGAGTAAATGTATCGACTGAGGCATTACGTAATGTATTTAAATATAAATACACAAGGCTTGCTGCAGGAGGGACAGCATATCGATATATTGGCAAGAATGCAGGGGTTATATTTGAAAGGCAGAAAATAATCCAGTGAGTCATCTTTCACACGCTTTGGCTTGGGATCCTCTCCCGTTCTCACTCTGACCTGGGAGGGCACAGCGTGCAGCCCGAAAATAGTCAGCGAGATGACGTGGCGGGGCTGTGCCACTCTGCTCCTCGCGGGGAAGCGCGCCTATCCCTTCCGCAGGCGTTCACGAGGAAAAGTCTGAAGAAGGCTGCTCTCCTAGGCGTTGTCGTTCTTTGCTTTAAATTATATTCCACCACCTAACAGAAATAAGTGTAATTAGAAGAGCATCCCCCCAAAAAACAGTAATAATTATAATAATACAGATGGCAAATAAAAATGCAACACCTCAAGTCACGGAGATTCTTGTCCATGGGTAAAGGAGTCATGTGTTACCTTGGATTACAAGCCAAATTAGGAACAAAATCAGAACAAGAAACTGGAAGCACACACATTAAATGTGAAAATGAAATTTTGGTTTGTAACATTTGCAAATGTAAAAGAGGATTTAGCCTTAGGCTTGGTTACAGTTGACCCATCCACGGCATATTGTGCAAACTGAGTCAGTTACCTCCTCAAAAGGGCACTTTTCTAGCAGAATTCTAGGGCCAGTCAATTTCTTCCCCAAACAAGGTTGCTGTGGTCTGCCCTGAAAGGGTCTTAACGCAAACAGACAAAGTGGGCACCCAAAGGCAGAGAGAGGAGGTGGACCCAACAGCCGGGTCACCAAACTCTCTTCCAGATGACTTTCCAGGCTATTCTGCATTAACCAGCAGCTTTTAGAGAGGACCAAGACTACCCACAGGATCTTACGGTCACCCAGGGATGTGGCAGGTGATGGACTGCTCCCCACAATCAAGCCCTGGGCACTAAACTCCTCTGCAATGACTCTGTGCAGTTCAGCTGGAGACACCTTCCACTCCCTAAAAATGAAATGCAGTCCCCAGGAGAGAGCCCGTGATCATGGTTGTGTGTTAATCACCTGCCCTTCCGGAGATGGAGTCTGACAGTCCTGATTCACCTTGTTCTGCTCCTTCACTACTGAGCATCAAGTCCATGACTCTCACCAGTTATTGCTCAGGTTAAAGGAAATTTTAACTTAGATATGTATGTACACACATACATGCACATAAATATATACATACATATAGATACATAAGATTGTGAGCGAAAGTTATCTAAACTTCTGTGATACAAAAAAAGCAATTCCACATCGATACTTCATATCTAAGCACCCCAAGCATGACCTAGATAGAGGATTTTAATGAACACAACACCTGGGCTCTATAAGTGTAATTTTCTCATCATCCCACCAGTCTCCTGTCCTTACCCAAGCTTTACTACTTGATATGAGCCACAGGGCCCTTCATGAACTAGCAACATACTATGTTCCTATTTAGGATATCAATTACACTCACTTTTTATGCAGTTTATGAGCCTTTGTGTGTTACCAGTCCTAAAGCAGCCACATGTCTTAATAGCACAGGCAGCTGGTTGGGGTACGTTTGCAAGAGCAAGTTTTCTCCTGCTGTCTCCCATCTTGCCAGCTTTCACTTCACTTCACGGGTTTTTTTCCTCAAGAGGAACAAGCTTTCTTCTTTTTAAAAAAAAAATTATTAAAGTCTTGAGACCTATGTATTAGGATAACTTTTGTGTTTGTTGGCTTTGGCACATTGGAGTGAGTTCTCTCAGAGATGCATCAAATGTGGCTGTTTCTTAATTTATCTTCTGAGACCAAGAGCCAACCAGAGTCACACCGGCGACACCAGAACCAGAGGGCTGGGTCTCAGCCTCAGCTTCACATAGAAGAACGTTCCCTTTTCATTCTGCATCCAAATGCACACGAATTACACTTGGAATACAGACGCCTGCTAAACAGCAGCAAGGGCTTCAGCACACTAAAGAGGATAGTTTTTTTGATAATTTCTCTGTGCATGAGAAAGTAACTGAGTGTGCTCAGTCCAGAAATATCCCCTGGGCCAATCTGGTTTTATTCTGCCCGGTGTTCGGTGTCAAGTGATACCCAGGTAAGAGGGATGCTCACGTGTCAGGGTAAACCCCTCTGGTCTGCAACCACCTGCCTCCCCTGGGATAATTTGTGTTGCAGAGAGGCTACGAAGAGGCAATATATTTGGAATGGCTGATTAGAGGAATTTTGCTTGTATAGGCAAAACTGTAACATGTTTAATCCCATCCTCATTTCATTTTTAAGAAAAATAAATGATCTCTGCATCTTGGCATATGCATCACGTTGAAATGGAGCCATTGCTCCGGACGGCTTTTTCACAATGGCTTGCATAATACGGTCTGAAAATCCTGTGCAGCTCCTGCGTTTGCATCTGAGAAGGAAAATAAAATGCAAGAACTAAGCTATGAATGGATGTCACATTCAAGGAGTCTAATGCTTAAGAGGCGGAAATGAGAAGATTTTTTTTCTTGCTGTTCCAGATATTTTATCCTTGCAACAAGCTCAACCGTCAAATGTTTTGAGAGAGGTCAAAACTAGTCTATGTGTCTTTTTTATGCGAGTTTGTGAAAGGAATCTCTCCTCGTGGAGTTGTACAGGAATTGACACGATAAACCTAAATGGCTCCTTTACAACTGTTAGGGTTTTCTGTAAACACATGCTGTCCTGCCAGCCAACCAGCTTCAAACCCGGGTGCTGAGCACAGCAGATGGTCTATCCTGCCGATACACACGCTTCTAATTCATATTTCAATACACAGCTCTGCTGCTTAAACGAAGCCACTGCATCGTACCAAGTTTTAAAACTTCCAATAACTGGTAATTTTGGAGGGGTTAATTGCCGTGGTAGGCTGCAAAGAGAAGGTGACTGGCTCTAACAGGAATGGGCATTTTGGAGGTCCTTGTTTGCACCGTGACGTGTTGTAAAAGTGAGCGCTGCCACGCAGTGCCTCCTGCCAAAGGGAAACCACGGCACGGCTGCGCGGTATTCGTAGAGGAGTAAATAAAAACAGAGAAACCGGCTCTGTGCCACCCACGAGCAAGGTGGGCAGAACAGAAAAGGTAAGCGGTGACGAAAAAAGAAGGCTACTTGCAGCAGTTGTGGTCCTAACATCTTGCCATCATCATGTCTGATGAAGAGGATATTCTCGGGGAAGGCAGGTTTGGGGGAGGGATGCAGAATAAGGGGGAGGGATGCAGAATAAAGCAGTAACTCCAAGAGCTGCCTCAACCTTTCCCTGCACCAGATCTGTTAATGCTGCTGGGTGCTGGAACACACCTTGGCATCAATATTTCGACAGAAAACTGTTCTCCCTTCACTAAATCGGATCCCATCCTTTCAATCTCCAGTATAGCTTAACTGATTTGGGTAAGATAGTGCAGAACAAGATCGTCACCCTTCTGCTGGGCTGCCAGAGCAGGACATGAACGGGAAATCGTTGCTACACCTTGAAAAAGAAAGGAGGGGGGGAAAAATCAGGTGCTTTTCTTTTTTTTTTTTCCTGATTCTATGAAACAGGGAACACCGAGCAGCAGGTTTATGATGCTGAAGGTACAGTGGACATCGCAGTGTGCTGACCCCCAGGCACGTCAGCCTGGCGCTTGTGGCTGTGCTTTGCCAAACCTGCCTGAGGCCAGTCGAGCCGTCACCGCGTCCCGCAGCCGGGGTGTTGAGCTGTCACCAACCCATAGCTCTGAGGGTGAAGCCATGGTCAGCCCTGGGCCCACTGCTGCTCCTGCCAGAGGAGGACACAGGACACAGACGCATCCTAAACACCTCAAGACAGATATTTCATGCATTTGGGCCGATGTCCCCACACTGCTGCATTAACTTCTCTCCTTCTCCATTGTTGACAACTACTTACACCAGAAAGAAAATAATAAGAGCTAAAGAATGGAAAGAGTAGTGATCCTCGGCATGAATAACCCCCCTCCTTGCAAGGGGATTGCTTCTTGCATTTCTCTTGTTACAGTTTTATCAAATGTTGTGTCTCCTCCACTGAGCCGTGGTAAGTCGGGCAACTTCATCAAATTCAACACTAAGTAGGAGCAGAACCTCCTTCTTAAATTCATTAAATCGTTCTCCCAAAGGAGAAACATGAATTAATATTCACTTTCTCTTTTTATTTTCAATTTACCTACTTTCTCTTCCAGAGACTAAGCTGCAAAGATATTTCCAAATCCACAGCTTGTTTCTCTGGCCATAAGAGAGAGAGAACAGTTCCGACAAATTTGTTAGAGGGGATAACAAAACCGAAGTGGCCTTAAGAGAGGGAGAGCAGCCGTTGTTCTCATACATCATTTTGGCTTTCCTTGGATAAAGAGTCTCACATGTATAGTTGGGGTTATCCTTCAAAAAAATATTAAAAAAACGTGGAGGTCTTGTGTATTATTAAAGGACAGAAAGCTCAGATCAGGAATTGTTGCAGATGTCACTCACACTGTAGCTAAAAAGAACATAAATCAGCAGAAAGCCTTGTAATAGAGTCTCACAACTTCTTAGTCACTAATTGAAAAATACTAGCATGCAATTAAGGAGTGTCCTTTGATAAGCACGCTGTAGTACATGAATTAGCTCTATGCAGACACAGCCACAGCATTGGGGTAATATCGTAATTTTAGATCCTAGGCATAAACGCACGTTTGTGTGTCTATTATACCGATGCACAGGGCTCTAATGTGTGGCCATTTCAGTGAAAATTCTACTAACTGATAAGCAGGTAACTCCCTTCCTTTTTTAGATTTCAAACTTCTCCTTAGCACACCTGCTGCCAAGCAGAGGGAGAAAGGCTCAGGGAGCACTCCCAGAGGGAAAAGTGGAAGCTGATGAGGAACAGCCACGTCCCCATGCCTTTTCCCCCAGCGTGGGGCTCTGCAGGGCGCTCGGTCTGTGGGATAGGAAAGATTGCGGCGGGCAGTTCCTGATGGATCAGGGTGTCTTGCCTTTCAGGCTTTCTTTTGGCAACCTAATCTGCTTTCAGTGTTTTAAACAGGACTTATTCTCATCTTGCATCCAATTGCAAACCTGATTCTGTCACTGGCAGCTCAAAAAGCTTTTCCCCACGTCTGACTGCTTCCCTCCGTGTCTACAACTGAAAGCAGTCACTGGCAAACGCAGCATTATTCGCATTTGGGGTTACTGTGGCCACGGTACTCAACACCACGAGTACCAGGAACGATGTTGCTGAAGAAGACCTAGAGCAGGTGAATGGTAATAAAATGGACTGACCAGACAAAAGATGAACAGCAAAGCAATGCAAGCTCACCACACAATTCCTCACAGCTTGCCTCATTTCTCCTGTAGCCGGGGTGTTTGGATAGGGAATACATTTTCTAAAATTCTCCTCCTTTCTGGAAAATCCTCCCAGAAAGTCTTGGCTCCCTGCAAGCCCCAGGAGGGTCTTGGGGTGCTGCTTGGGTGGACAAGCAGCTGCATTCCCGCCTGGAGGCAGAAACCACAGCAGCAAAAAACCAGATTTCACGGGAAGAGCAGGGGAGGGGAGGGCGGGAGGATCTGAACAAAAAAAACTGGAAATGTGTTAGTTAACTTCATGTGGTTGTTCAAGCCACTTCCTGACACCCAAGCGAGTCATCTGAATTTAACACATTTCTCTTTTGCATTTTGCAGCTCACCTTTAAGAGAGCACAAGGCGGAGGAGGTGGGAATATATGGACTTCAGCCCTTCCCATCAGTTTCCCCCTGTTACTTTCAAAGATTTTCTATTTAGAAAGGAAGGGTTTTTTTCCTGCTGTTCATACATTACACATACTTCCCAGCCAAAATATCTTGCTTGTGTATTTTTTTAATTTAGCCTACGTTACTCAAAATTGTTCTGAGAATAATTAAAGAGAAGCACATTCCCCATCTATTTGATTTACCTGACTTCTTATTTCTGAAGAGTGTTTTAAGATAAAACCATTTTAAAAAAAAAGGAGAGATCGACAATTAAAGGGAAAAATAGCCCTACATCCTCCCTCTTGTCTGAATCTCTTGAAACTGTTTAAACTGCATGGATATTTATCCTTATGGAAAACATATGAACAAAACAAACCCCTCAGTATTCTGGTGAGATTCTGTAAACAGGACAAAACATTAACTGCGGAAATATATCATGTAAGACCTTTATTTCCTTCTAGCTCTTTCCAGGCACCAAACAAGCTTTGCATGCAGATTTCACTTCAGCTGGGTGGAATCATTCTGCTGACTATTCTCCAAAGCCCAAACTCTGAGGTCAGCTCTGCTCCTTCTGCAACGGGATAAATATTAACAAGTGTGACTAACCTATTCCTTGCGCCCTTCTTAGATTTTCCAGAGTGTGTCAGCAGCATGAAAGCCAGAGATCAAAAAACACGAGGTTTTCTTGTTGGAACAGGATGGGAAGAAGGATGCAATACAGGTAAAGTCCCAGCACCTTAGAGAAGCTGGTCTATAACACCAATAAAACCTGAGGGAATTACAGGACTGCAAGAAAATTACCTTGCCCTCCTGCTGCAAAACCCAGTACACTTTCACTTGTCCCCTACAACAATGTTTTACAAGTAATGGATGAATGCCCCAGGAGCAAACTTGGACTTCCACTGTGGGTCCCAGGCTGAGGAGAGGGGGCTGCAGTGGCCTCAGGGACCCGTGTTCACTCCTGATTTTCTATTTACAGCTGCTGCTTGTGAAGTTTCATAGTGTCACAGATAACTTTCCTCCTCACCATGCGACGCATTCTGCCATGAACCAAGCTGCCCTCCGTGCTGGAGTCTGTAAAAGGACCAGCATAGATCTAGGTATATCACCTGTATATTTTAGGGGGGGAAACTCTCAGTCTAACAAATCTGGTGTTGAAAAAAGCACCTGGAGATACTATTACAATTGCATTTTAATATCTGTGCAGCAGCAGTGATGCAGGACCTGGTTTGGAGAGGCCACAAGCTAAGAATGACATTGAATGATGAGAAAGCTGTAGGTTGCCCTTCTGGGGAGCAAGGCATCAGGAAGGGAGTGATAGAAAATAACGAGAGTTATAAATGTAACAAGCATCTATCACACAGCTTTCCAAAACTGGATCAGTTAGGCGGATGTGGGGAGAGCAAGGGGCCTCTGTAAACCCTGGTCCTACCAAAGTTTGTCAAAACCAGATTACAGCCTTGAGAATACTTCTGTCCAAGGTCAGGTCTAGTCCTGGTGAAGCCAAGGAACATTCAAAGCCAACTGAAAAAAAAACGACCAGAAATGATGAACAGAAGTATTTAAGTCTGTGAAAGAGTCTGTATTCACGTGACCATCCAAACCCTGGGCTCATACGATTCAAAGCTGTTCACTCATAACGCACAGGCCTCTTACTTTCCAGAATGCGTTTAATTCTCCTACACATTCTCTCAAACGAAAGGTATGCCCCAGATTTCAGCACCTCCATGGCGTCTACTCCACTGACCCCACAAGAAATCAACTCACAGCTTGTTTCCACACCTGGCTTTCTTCTGCTACAAGATGTCAAACTGCAGAGCAGAATATACTCAAGGACATACGTTTTTCTCCCTTCATCTTTTGAAGTCCTTTAGCTCTAAAACCAGCAAACGGGTGTGTATTTCTCAGGTCAATGGGTTTAAAAATTACAAGACTTGAAAAAGAAGATACCTGAACGTGGTCCTGACCTCCACAGTTCTTGCTCCACAGCCTTGTTCCACCTCGGTGCAGTGATAGCCAGAGGTTCTGAAAGCGCGAAGGGAACCTGGGATGAAAAGAAAGGAAGAGGTAACATTTATTGGCTCCTTTATATGTTATAGCCTGTGAAATCTGCCTTGTCTTGCCAGAGCATGTGAAAGCCTTCTGCAAACGCTCTGCAGCAGAAATGGACCTGTCCAGAGGTAGCACTTATGAAAATAGGCCTCATGCCCAAAACCCAGCTCTAAAGCCCTTATGTTCTTCCAGCCCGGGAAATATTTGTATTTAGCTTTTGGTTTCTTCACTCAATAGCTCCTGATCTAAAATTTCTTGTGTGTAAATGCCAGACACCCAGCTGAGTCCAAGGAGAGTAAAGAAGGAGACATGTACAAACCAGTGTCCAAAGCTCACCATCACACGGCAGCGAGATCCCCAGCATCAATGCCAGTGGAGCCATGTGGGAGAGGCCGTAAGGAAAAGTCCCAGAAAACCTGTTGTAACTTGCATAATTTTTAAACTTTGCTCAGTTAAACTCTGGCTGCATTAAACTTTCCTTTGGCTGGCAAAGGACTGGCTGAGTTATAATGGAGAACAGCCCCAAGCAATTAAAAGCAAGAGCAACGTTGCAAATCTAAGATTCAGTAGACAAAAATCTCTTGCAAAAGACGCAGCCCTACGGAGTTATAGCTTGCCCAAATGGGGAAAACCAAATTAAATGAAAAAACATACTGTATATTATCTTAATTTATATATGAGATTTTAGACAGCTCCAGATTTCTGGATTAAATAGAATACCATGTGGCTCCATTAAGCCTCACTGGCCTTTTAGAATATTATTGAAAGAAATAATATATAACGGTTTGAAAGGTTTTTGGATGCTTGGTGGCATCATTATGCAATTTATTAATATGTGGGCAGAGTGACTAATGCCTCTGAGGATATATTTTTAGTTCCAAAAAAAAATATAAAAAAGGAAAGCGTGCTGGGGGGGGACGACAAGAAGGAAAACCAGCTACAAATGGGTTTGTGCTAGCAGCATGTGACGGCATGCATCATTCTGCCTGTCCCTCCATAAGCCCAGTGCTCAAAATAGACCGTTTCTCCTTTCCCTTACAGCATTTCCAAAGGGGCCCAGAGGCTCCAGCAATTACAAATTTGTAGAATTTGGGTACCTAGCTCCTTTTCTGGCATCCTTCCTCTATTTTTAAGGCCAAAAGGGACAATTCAGATCATCTAGTTTAACGCTCAATATAAATCCCCAAGAAGATAATTTCACACATTGACTCGCTAATTAAGCCGACTACTATATGTTTCACCAAAGGCATCTGGGCCGGCCTCCAGTTCTGATTCTGTGATGGGAAAGGACGACAAATCCCCAGGCCCCTTCAACAGTTTGTCCCAGCAGTCAGCTCCCTCTCCCTTCCCAGTCTCTCAGTTTTGCCGGTCTTAAAATTTCCAGCCATTGCATGTCATTGTGTTTTCTCCCATTACACTATAAGGCCCTTTTGTATGCAGTATTTTTTCCTCCAAAGGCATTTACTGCACGAAATCAGGTCGCTGCGTGATCTGCTTTTTTGCTACGTTCACCAAATTGAGCTCCTTAAGCCGCTCTCCGCAAGATTTCCTTTTCCAACCCTCAAATCATCCTTGTAAAACTGAACCATAGGCTGAAAGTTTACAGCCTCCATCATGAATTCAAATCCCCGACTCTCAGGTTAATAAAGTATCTATTTTTTTTTAATAAGGCTTCTGTGAAATGACTAGAAATAGTCCCGCAGGATGTGTTATTTGGAGGTAACTATTTCCACATGGGCTGGAGGTACAGCCCTGCGAGCCAAGTGTGGGGAGAGCAGTGGGAGGGCTCTTCCCTCCTCTCCTTACCCTTCTCTGCAGCCTTTTTTAGCGCTCTCCCAAGCTGCACTTTCAAAAAATGATATTTTTTACGGAGGGTCCATCCTGTTTGACATTTCCTAGACCTCAGGAAGAAGCAGAGTGATTTTACCTTCCCCACGTACATGCAGAAAGTGGCTCCCAAGGAAGCTGCTGTGCTCAAAACATGCCCTGCACCCATCTCCAGCGGGAGCAGAGGCACTGACAGGGGCTTGGCATGTCTTGCTCTGCAAACCGCTCCCTCCCTGGGCCCAAAGAGACATCTATAAAATCTTTCAAAGCTCACTAGAGCCCCTCCTTCCTCCTAAACAGGATTAAAAACAAACCCTGGGGGTTTTCTTGCCCCGCCCTTTTCCAGTGTCAGTGTCCACACTTTGGTTGGGGCTGTTTCTTGCCATTATTAATTGGCTCATTCGCTTTTTGTTAAATACAGCTGGAGGTTCACAGGAGGTTTGGCTCTAAGTCTTTGGCGAAAACATCCCAATATTGCCAAAAATGCACCGAAATTACAAGACATGATGAGTTCTACACAGTCTCCTTGGGCACTGGAGCTACAGTTCACTGCTCCACAGCTTCTGGATGAGATACAATTCTGCTTTTTCATTGGCTGCATTTGATTTGTATGTGAGACTACACATCAAACAAGGAGTTTAAAAGATATGCCAGAGTAGTTTCAGTTCAGCTTGGCTTTTATGTAGCAAATAGGGACAAACTCTATTCCAATCTGAAACACAAAATTTTAGAGCCAATCACAAGTGATAAAACATTCGAGTGAGTGAGGTCAGTGCCAGCCCAGCCACTTTCAAACTTTTTTTCCTGGTTTGACTTGGTTGATTTTCTGTTGCTTAACTTTGCTCCCAACACTTGTGATCCAAATCCTTCGAGATACGTCATCCACTTCAGGCCACTTTCCATCACCTACACGTCATGAAATTTTCCTGAGAGTTAAGAGCTCCCTTAAACTATCTTCATTATTTGGCTTCAGAAATCCCTTTTCTTACCCTCTCTGATGAGGGAGCTAAGAACATACTGAAGGCAAGGGTTAGAAGAACTTGTCATTGGTTAGTGACTCAGCATCTCGTTACTGGCATCACATCCAAAAGGTAAGGTAGGCTTGTGTAAGCAGCCTGCAAAGTCCATTAGGTGAATAGGAAATACTGCAGTCAGGTGAAAAATTTAAAATTTCCACGTGGCAAGCACAATTTCTTAAGTATTCTTAAAAATATCTGTGCTAGGCAAAGCCTAAGAGCTTGGTTGTTTGGTGGAAGCAGGTAGGAAAGGGTCAAAAATGCAAATACGCTCGCATGGAAAGCAAATAAAAATAATCTTTTTTTTGAGTATTAGTGGATGTTTCCTAATGGTCACCATTCACCCTGTTCATTCTTTGCACTCCACTTGCCAAAGGCATAAGGTTTTAATTTTGTTCATGGTCTATGTAATGTTTAGAGTTTCATCTACGTGAACGATTCTTTGGGGAATGGTTGCAATAGCTACATTTTGGGTTTAAATTGCTTTTTTTTTTTTTAAGACTACAACTGAGTATTACCAAGGAGTGAAACTGGAAAGGATAAAATTAGATTCCTGAAGCTCCATCCCTTTTTAGAACCAGACATGAAAAAACTGCATCCAGTTTTGCTAAATATTTTTTCCACATCTGGTGTTCAGTCAAAACCGTAGGAAAAGTGCTGGAAATCTCACAAGAAGTCTTCTACTCTTGTGATTTCCAGTCCAATTTTTGCAGCCACAGGAGATCTGTATAGTTCAGATAAGAATCTGAAGCAGAAGCCAAACCCAAACTGTGAACCTCCTGAGGCTCACCCCACCCACAACAGCTTATGTCTTTACCCATCATTTGCAGCAGATGTTCTTCCAAATTCTCCAGTGAGATAAATTCCATTAAAAGTTTCAGGAGAAAGATTATAAGATACATACAATACCAAATAAAAGTGTCCAGAGCAGTTCATCATGGTCCATTAAGCTATTGTTAAAGACCTTTCATACAGCAGCATCTATTGATTAGAGCAGTTTGCTTCTCCTTACCACTCGTTTTTCCACGCTGGGCTTTGGGGGCTTTTTGATCTAAAGGCCACTGACGTCAATGAGAGCATTTCCATTGTCTTCAGCGGGCTTCAGATCAAGCCCTTGACAAACCAGTTCTCCCATAGGTCAGTCTGCAGAGTGCGGGTTTCTGCCAGCAGATTGTCCCTAGAACGTTTCACTGTAGATTTACAGTCTTTATAAAATTTTTAAATGAAGTTCTATAGTTAGATTCATATGGTATATATCATAAATTACAACTCCGCAAGCTTGGGTTTGAGGGTTGGTTGGATGGTGGTTTTTTTTTCATTTGTCTCTCGGGAAATGTATAGTTTTTTCCATAGGAACTTTACTCCAAATGCTAATTTTACCTGCTTTTTGCTATTTTGCATCAGAACATGGCCATTTCTCACGGCCAAAGCTCACTGAAGAAGGTTGTACCTGTGGCAGCGGCGGCAATGTGAGCAAGTGAGGACTTGTCATCTGTCATCTTGATGTTAGCTGCTAGGACAGGCTGTGCCTTTGGGCTTTCCTTGCTATTAGCTGGACTAGTGAAAAAGAAAAGCCAAAGTTTCAGATTACTTTTCTCCTTTAAGGCCTAGTTAAAGCCAAAAGTTGATTTTTGTCTATCAGGGGAGCATCTTAAGCCCAACTCTGCCACCAAATCCTAGAAGGATAAATCCCTGGGGGAAGGGATGATCTTCGTGCAGAGCCTTAACTGGGACCTCTATGATCTCAGCACTTCCTATGGTGGCCAGGCAATGTGACAGCAGGAGACAATGGACAGCCCTCAGATACTCCAGTCCTAATTCAGATTGCCTGTCACCAGAGCCTAAATTTAAGAATTCAAGCAGCATTACTGTGCCCATCTGCAAAGTGGGAGCAATAATCCCACAATACCTTCTCAGAAATGCTGCGAGGCCATGAACTCTGTCTACACAGAGTAGTACTGTTCAGTGGTAAATGAAATCTGTTTTCACTTCCAAGGCTATGGCATAAATTACTATAGGCAGAAATCCAGCCTAGCAGGCAATGAACTGGATGGGGCCCACTCAGTGCCTTCCATCTTTAGCTTTGATTTTCATTGTTCTGTTTCATTAACAGAATTTCCATGTCTTTTTTAATTTGTTCCCCGTTGTAATTTTTCTAAGCTGTTAATTTGCCAGCAGAGAGAATGGCCTCATAATTGCGTACCAGCTCCTCCAAGGCACCCACAAGAATCTGAACCGTTTTTAACAGACTCAGCGTTTCCCTCTTTAACTCTCAGCCCTTGTATAGAAAAAGAGGCTGAAGGAAGTCAGCTGTTGTGTTCTCACTGGGGGACCATAATCTGACCACTTGCTTTCTGCTCAAAACGTGTTGCATTCTGCAGACGCTGTCCTTAAAATCAGGCCAAACCCTCCCAAGTTGACAGGGCTGTGGCAACTGGTGCCACTCGTTTTGAAGGACATATATAACAACCCAAACCAGGCGTTGGCTCTGAGTATTTTGATTCTATTCTGTCTTCTATTCCTTTTCATTTGTAAGGAAAGATATCGATCATGCTCAGGTCACCTCTGCATGAAGGAGAATGGGGGAGATGCTCAGGAAGAGCCTAAGGGATAGCAAAATGGTCCAGGTTCCAACTTTCCTTTGCTTTCCCATTTTCCCTAAACCCTACCAGGGACCAGCTCCACTCTTGGCTTCTTCCCTGACCACCAGTGTCACGAGGCTGTTTTCACGCTATGGGAGAACAGATGTTTCACCACCACCACTCGCTGCCCCCTCTAACTCATGATTAACTTGAAAGAAATTAATAGCAATATATTTGATTCCAATCCTTTTTTTGTTTGTTTGTTTATTTTCCCCAGTAGCAGAGTTTGCGACTGCATCTGAGTGCTCCCACTGGAAAGAAAACTGGAAAGATAAAAAGAGATGAGACGAATAAGAGATTACAGGATATAGCAGTGATGGTCACTTCCCAAGCAAACATGATTCGCTGCTGAGGGCAGATGAAGTCTCACTTGACTTTGCAGTTTAGCACCAGACAATCTGATTCATAATTTTCCTTCAGCCAAGTTCTCTGGGAGGTAACACCTGACTATCTAGCATTTCCTTGGGGCCCTGGCAGAGAGGATGTTCGATGCCAGCTTCTGCAGGAATGGCACCCTAGGGGCTCGACGAGGGTGCTGGGGTCTGTGGGGTCAGATGACCCAGGTTTTAGGGATTAAGGTGAGAAGAGTGGCGTGAAAACCAGCATAACATATCCCCTGCCTTACCTGCCTCCTCCCAAATGTCATTAAATCTTCACCAAAGAGGTTTCTGCAGGGAGTTAGGAAAGGGCACACAGCATTCGCTCATACCTGAATTCAGGATTTCCACAGTGGCTCTGCCCATCATGAAGACCCTGTTTAATCTCCACTCTTAAAACACAAAGACTCAGGCACAGAAAACTTAAAGAAATGAGTCCAAGTCTCAGAGCCAGAAATAAAACTCATTAGTTCTTCATCCACAGGGAGCCCTTTGCTTCTGTCTCATCTGAACTGCCGTATGACAACCGCCATCAAAGGCATCTCAAAAGAGGAGATCAATTTTATGGAGGTTTTACTCTTTGAAAGCACAAACAGGCTCTCCATTAGGAACTATAATTCATCTGACTGTGACCACTGACTACAGGTCTATGAAATAGATCTAAATGGATTGCATAGAGCCAGAAAACTCAACCCAAGTATATGTGGCACACACATAACAAAGCTCTGCAAATCCAAAAATGCAGAGTATCAGCAAGTACTCTGGTTTTCCGGACTGATTTGGGAGGTAGGTAGGCTTAGCTGAAGGCTGTGGTTTTTAAATTGGATATGGTTACCTAAAACTATTGGAAATTTGAATTGCATGTCAGATGTCTGGAACAAACGGACTCAAGAGACATAAGGAAAAACATGTGGCCCAGTATTTTTCTCTTTTTAAAATGTCTTTTGGAAACTGTTTAGATCTCATCTGGGGCTTGTATAGTTTCTTTGTTTAGTAATTCTGAATTGAAATTCTTTATGAAGCTTTGTTAATTAAAAGGTAAAAACTTGATTGTTGCAAACGAAGCCCTCCATCCTGAAAAATGCCTGGACGCTGTCCAAAAGCATACTCTAGTTTCCAAAAAAGTAAACGGTCTTTTGAAAACTCAGCAGTGCAGCTATTTCATTTGCCTCAAGTTGACCAAATTTAAATTCCAAAATGGACCGTTACAGCCTGACCCTGTTTTTAGCTCTGCCAATAGCTGTTGTAGCTGAGCTGCTGCACAGCAAGCAGCAGAGTTCCTCTTTGGTGCCAGCCTGACTTGGGGCTGCACATCTTCAGTGAGACCATCCAGTACAATGATGAAGATCACAAGCTCTAAATTTCCTGCGAATTCCAGGCATCTCCAGGGTGAAATACATAACCTGCTCCATGGCACATAGCCCTAGTGTCCCACCGTGCAATAAGACAACACCTTTTTATAGACAGAGTGGTCTAATCTGGCAGGAAATGATGTGAAATGCAAGACGCGGCTCTTCTTTTAAAAGAGGAGAGGAAATTTTTCAGTTTTGCCACATCCTGGAGATGGTACATGCCTTCCTGTGCTCACACTGGGGTCCCTAACCCTGACTTTCCACCGCCCAGTAGCATTGCCGCAACCTTCATTGCCTGCTTGGTTAAGTGAACCGAACCAACCTACTCTTTGGCGACCAGCAGCTTCTTGGCCCACATGCTTTACCTGGTGGATCTTCCCAATTCTGATGTTCATCAGGAAGTTCCCAGGACAACACAGATTTTTTGATGGTTCATTTTCCTTCTGATGTCTTGTGAGCACCTCTGATGCCTGCTCAGGTACTGTTTCCTAATTTCAAGGTCTAGAGTAAAACACATGGTAGGTCATGATACACAAAAACACACATTTCATTTTTTCTGACCTCATCTTGTTCTACATAGTCCCAGAGCTGGCCTAAGAGACCTAATCTCTTTCTTTTCACCTGACATGGATGCATGCTCAGGCCTAGACTGCTGGAGATGACATAAGTGCATAAAAAATGACTTTTTGCTCCAGGACACCTCTTACTCAAGATTTTGCATACTATGGAAAAAGGCAGAGAATCCATGTAAGCTGTCCAGGCAAAATCTGAGGCTCCACAAATGTATGGAAGCTGTATGCTGCAGCTGAAGTTACGTTTTCTGAAAGACCTAAACTATACCAGCTAAAGCAGAGTTAATGGTGGCATATAAATGTCATTGGGAAAAAAAAAATTGCCTCTTTTGTGAGTATTAAGGAATCTCCATCCAGTCTCTGCTTTTGGATATATGTGTGTGTATATATATATATATATATATACACACACATATATATATAAATCTGTGCAGACTTGGCAGGGTTAAACTGCCAGGGGTAAGAAAGGACATAAACTCTTCGAATGATTTTGACACCCCCCTCTTTCCCACTCCCAGCACTTAGGCATGCCAAAACATTATGGTTTCTTTTAGACCTGTATAATTAAATGAGTGATGAGGAATTTCTCACCAATATAAAACTGAGTTATTTGTTGCTTAAAATAGAGCTGTACCCTCTCCAGGTCGTTTCGTCAGCTGGTGTCAATCAGCCTGTTCTGGGACATCAGGTCTTGGTCCTTGGGTATAGCACTAAAAGCATCAGGACAGCACAGTGCAACCCCAACGGGTCCAAGATTGGAAAGAGACCATCATAGTGACCAGAACAGAAGCAGCCTTTGTAATGCTTTTTTTTTTTTTTTTGAAAAGTTTTCATGTTTAGGCAGGAATCCTCCCCCTGGGGAGCTACTTGCAGAGCTCCAAAGGACAGGGAGGGCGTGAGGGTGGCTGTGGGGAAGCCCATGCAGCTTCTCTCTTGGTTTAATAGACAGTCTGGGTTCATACTTGCCAATTTCTGCGAGCAGCCGCTAGATTTACGAGCCCCCGGAGCGCAGCTGGCTCCAGCTGCTGAGCTGTATGACAGAGGAGCCGAAGCAAGCCACAGACATGAAACCGAGTATAGAAAGGGAGAAAAGCAAAAAAGAACAAGACGGAGGGTGGGATTTGGGGCCCCTTCTTCTCAGCCCCTCACTGTTAAGGCATTGAGAAACGTAGGTCCCTGAGCACCGCAGCGGCAACCCCTGTAGAAGCCGGGGGCTGGAGGAGGGTTGTGCAAGCAAAGCGTTGGGAATATGTGTTTGTACGAGTGTGTGAATGAAGCCAGAGGAAAAAAGAAAAAAAAAAAAAAAAAGCAGGAGAGAAATCCTGAAGGAGTTACAAAGAGTAACTTGTCCACAGGGTGTCACTCTTGACCCACATTTGGGCCAGCATCCAGCCTTCTCTGTGGCAGCTGGCAATAGGCTACTTTTTTAGTCCCCCAACTAGCCTCTCAAAAAAGTCAGGAGCCTCCAGAAAAAGGCAGGCTAGCACCTCGGGGTGTGCTGGTCTGGGCACCCACCCGCCCGGCTGCTCTCGGCTTTGTTCACCCACCCTCCTCATGCCACTACGCCTTGCTTTGCCCTGTCCGGAGGATGGGGTTTGCATGGGTGTCCTCCTCGTGCGCAGCTTACAGCACACCACGGGAAAAGTGATGGAGAGTGGGAGAAAACATTCTTCCCCTGTAACTAAACTCTTTCTCACCATTCGGCCCCAAACTTCCACCATTCTCCCTCCTCAATGTTTTAGAAGTATTTTAGTTTACTGTGAAATTTCCCCATCATCCCCTACCCCTGCTCCTTCCCCCTGGGAAACCTCCTGCTTCCCAAGCACTGCCCCACAGAAGGTGATACATTAGAGCTTTATGGTGAGTCCTGAGTCAGGTTATATTAAATGCTGACAGTCTTTTGCTTTTGGTAATTGTTATTCAGCAGAGATTAGAGGGGTTCTTCAGCTGAAGAGAAGCCCTGCGAACCACCACCTTGTCTTGTCAAGCTGTAAGTTTCTGCAGTTTGGGGGGACAGCTGAGGTCAAGCCAGCTTGGGTGTCTCTAGAAAGCAGGGAGAGCTCTGAGCTTTTGTCTCACGCGGTGCTGAGCCCAGGTAAGGCAGGACTTGCCTGTCCATGCTGCCCGTGCCGGCTGGAGGGCTAGCTGACATGGTAGCCTTCCCGGGAGAGACAGGGTCAGCCACGGGGCTCGGAGGGGCCAGCGGGTGACATGGACGCAGCACAGAAGCCAAGGTATAGGCTGCAACTTTTATAAAGCATCAGCAGAGCATGAATTACGGTGTGTCCTCCTGGCAAGGTTCCTGGAGCAGAGGACACACTGGCAAGAATGCTATCTCCTCTTCCAGGGCTGGTTGGGACAGGATTTGTGTGTAGAGTGCACAGCACATAATTCACTGGGCTATCATTTACATAGCATGAGCTCAGCACTGCAGCACTCTCTGACATTTTGATATATTCTGCTAGGGGCTCAGCAGCTCACTGGGAGCACTGCGCGAGATACATCCTGAAAGGGATGCTGTCCCCTTGCACAATTCAACCCTCTGCTTGGAGGAGGTGCTCCCAAAAACCCTCCATCCATCAATCTCACCTGTCTGCGACTCTCTCGTTTCTGCAGTGACTTCACTCTTTTGCCCCAGGACAATGTTTTTAGGTGTGCTCGATATAATTTTAAACATTTCTTGGTTTTCTTTCAGGCTATCCTCCTTAATGTGGCTACTCCAGGCCTTTATGGAAACACCTGCAATATGTAAACGCAAATGTATAAATCTCCGTAATGTGAAAAACCAGCTTCGTGAAGCTGTACAAGAATGCAGCCATGTGATCGCAAAACTTCATTTACAAGTATCTAAATATAGATCATAGCAAGCAGCAAAAACAGACTTCAATTTTAAAAGCGAGGGCATAGGGGAGAGTGCAGAGTCAGCACTTCTTAAATAGGAAGTTCTTGTACTAATTCATTTACAGCAGCATCTTCCTTTGACACAGCAAATTTGCATCACCGAATCCCGATCACAGAGACATAAAGATTTTTATGGGAGTCGGAAATAGCCTCCATGCAGGCGCTGCACCACTGCCGACCTCCGCACCCAGGCAAGGGCACGCTGCGGTTTGCACCAAGTGAGCTGCGCAAGCTTTACTCCTCCCTGTGCTTTTATCACACCCTATATCAATTCCCCCTTTCCAGTTTGCTCAAGTTGCTTCCCAGCACCAGTGGCTGTGGCTGCCTGTGGTCCCAGGGAGCATGAGAGGCTGCGAAGCACCAGACAAGGGGTGCACAGGGTGCGCAGGCTGAGAGGTGAATACATGATATCCCCTCCATGCCACCTGCCTACACCTGCAGCAAAACTGTTTAGGAGGAGGTGGATACCCCATACATGTCTGTCTATTACCATTAGCTTGGCTGCCGTTAGGTATTAAACATATTCTACTCATTCTTCTAGCCTCACAGTTTCCATAGAAATACATTTTAAATTTAGGAAAAGTCAACTGTCCTTTGAAAATTACTGAGAACACTGCAGAGAGGCAGTGGAAAGTGTCGTATCCAACAGAGTCTGGTTAAACAGTGAGCAGGATTCAGTGATACTCCAGATCTGCACAAGAAGTAAACTCCTATTAGGCAGCCACAAACCCACCTGCCAGCGCTTGAGCAGAGAGCATAAGGAAGGAACCAAGGGTTTGAGAGCCAAAACTCTAATATCCTGAACTTATCCTTGTGCTGGGTTTATGGGAACCACCTTTTAAACCATGAGTGCTGGGCTCAACTCAAAGCCAAGACTGGAGCCAGCTGTAGGGAACAGAGGTTGTGTGGGGAAATGACTCCCTCCCCCAGGATGTCCATCCCACTGCAGGACCAGCGGCGAGAAAAGCTTGGTATGGACCCAGCAGTGAGGCACTTTTCCAACCTGAATCCTCACCTCGGAATCACTGCTATTTAGGAATGGGATTTAGGTCTTACAGCATTGATGGGACCAAAGCAGATGCTCAAGTGAATCCCTACATCTAAACTCACCACAGAGACTGCTCTGCAAATTCCTAAACATTTTCCACTGGAATAATCAGAAGATCATACGTTTTCTAAATATTGCATAAATTGGCTTGTTGCTTGAATTTCCAATTTTGGGGTGAAGTTCTATGCTATTATCAACAAAATCCCAAATTATTAAAGAGCATTTTTCTCACTCTCATTCTTATTCACTGATTTCCTATTTCATAGGCATAAAGAACTCTAACTGGTGTTCATATTCAGCCAAATGCTGAAATACTGTTTTTTTGTTTAGTTTTTTTTTTTCCCGAAGAAAAATCAAGTCACAACTATTTACGTTTGATGGGACATACAATGGGGCACTGTGATGTTCTCAGATTAGGGCATCCAGCTGAGGCTGCTGGAGTTTGGCACATCAGTATGATCCCAAACCAACCCAGAACACAGCATTGCATTTTTGATTGCCCCCATCAGATTTTGCCAGTAGCAAACCTGAGATTTTCAAGTAATTTTCTTTTCCTTCAGTAAAAAAACCCCAAACCTATCTGCTCTACACATCATGCGTAATGCAGAGGAGTCAACATGTGACCAGAGAGGATGCGCTGCATTGACCCTGCATTTTGTCTTTTAATAAATCCTGCTGTATCAGCAGCAGTTTTCTGTGCTTATACCCATCTTTTCTGGCACTTGCCTCATGTGTTAAGACCACTTTCTGCCATGGCATTTGGCTAAAATCCCTGCGGAACAACCAGAAATGTTTCAGCCACACAGAGATGGGGCACGCAAGAAGCAAAGATGCCATCAGATGGGAGGAGGTGACAGAGGAGTGCCAAGAACTGGCCAGAGCACCACAGCCAAAAGGCTGGGGACAAAGCAACGCTTCCTCCCAACCGAGAAGGGTGAGCAGAGGCTCCTATACCTCCTGAAACATCAGCAACAGAGGAACTGCAGCTACTTTATGCTCCAAAGCCTGGCTTCTCCCAGCCACACAGCTCACAGGAGCAGCACATTAATTATATATATGTATCTCCAAGAATGACCTGGTAACTGTAAGAAAAAGTACCTACATAATTATATGTTACTACTGCTTTTGTTGGACTTGATTCGTAATTACAAAGTAGTTCCTAAGGTAAACCAACCCATTGGTTTTGCCATGAGCAGTTAATGCAGGTTACCAACACGATGGTTACACAGGGCCAATGCTAACACTGTGTGGTGGTTTGACCCTGGCTGGTGGCCAGGTGCCCATAGAGCTGCTCTATCATCCACCTTTCTTAACAGACAGGGGGAGAAAATACATCGAAGGGCCCATAGTTTGAGATGAGGACAGGGAGATCACCTGCATCTACCACCCCGGGCAAAATAGACTTGATTTTGGGGAAATTAGTTAAATTCATTAAAGAACAAATCAGTGAAGAGTAGCGAGAAATAAAAACAGATCTTAAAAAATAACACCTTCCCCTCCCATCCCTTCCTTCTTCCTGGGCTTAACATTAATCCCAATTTACCCACCTCCTGCCAGTTGCGTGTCATAGTTGTTTTCTCCTGTTTCCTAAGTATGTTTTCACAGAGGCGGTCCTATTGTATCATTACTGATAGGTTCATCCTTGGCCAGTGGCGGGTCTGTCTTTGGAGCCGGCTGGCATTGGCTCTACCTGACTCAAGGGAAACTTCTATCAGCTTCTTGTAGAGGCCACCCCTACAGCAACCCCCGCCACCAAAATGCAGCCAGGAAAACCTAACACACATTGGCACCCAACCGTGTAATTCATCTATCAGTTGTGGCTCCCCAATAACAAGTGCTCTGCCTTGTATTACACATCCACAAGCATGAGAAACAAACTGCATCAAAACCCCAACTGTGCCACTGGAAGAAAAACCCAAGGAGCAGATATCCATCACACGTTATAGTTCCTTTCCCTTGATGTCTATGTTTGGCAAAAAGGCAGAGCCGGCTCTCCTCTTGCTCTGCACGGCAGGTTTGAAGACAAGTACCTCTGCCACCCATGGGTCTTGTGTACACCTTGCTTTCCCCATCCCTTGGATGTGGTTTTCTCATTGCTGCTCCCCTCCAGCCACTGCCTGACTGCAGAGCTGCAACGATCCTGGGTGCCACAAGGGCTGGAGCAAAGCTCCACCGGCAATAATACCTTTCATATTGCCTTTTAAGCAGCAAGTTTTCATCCATGGTGCATTTACCTTTACATTACAGACTCCATCCTTAATAGCTCTCCCATGTCATTATTTCATCATTGTGTCTCAAGCCACTACCCAGCTGGTTACGGCAGGTATGGTGCCCCATGCAAATCCCTCTTCATATAACTCACTTTTGTGGTAGATAAACAGCTGCTTCCATGGGGGCATCTCTTTGTCATAGGACTGTCTGCTTTGGTGATCTCTTCCATCTGATCCATCCATGTCTCATCTACAGAAAACACAAAGTGTGGTTATTTGCAACACCAGAAATGACTGGGTAGCTCATGGGTCACTTGCCGCTTACTTGGGGCACAGGACACAGGCAAGAGCTCCGTAGCATTCACATTGGTTCTGCTGTCGCTTGTTAGAAACACCATCAGGAGGGCATATTTAACACTAGTGTTATTTTCTCAGGCTAGGAGAAGGGCAAAAAATAGTTGCAATGGATTTGTGAAATTTAAACCACATTTAAAACTAGGCTAGAAACTACAGCAGGAGGATCAGACCTCTCCCCTCTTTCCTAGCGCCCTTGGTGTGGGGACTCACACCCCCTCCCACCAAAGTAATCATCATGGCAAGGACAGTCATGAGGCCAGGAACAGGCAGGTGAGGAGAGAAGCACCAGGGCCAGGGAGCTGGTTTGGCAGTGGTGAGAAACAGAAATCACTCCATGGTCCCAGTCAGCCCAGAGCACAGGAAACATTATTTTTTCAGGTTTCTGTTCCATGTCAAGCACACTGGAATAAGTGCAATATTTGCATTGTATCTCCTATCCTGGGTTACAGCAGCACAAATAAGGACTCCAAAATTGCAGGCTGCTTCTTAAAAACTACAGCCTCTATGGTGTCAGTGTTAGGGGGGGTTGTTCGTTGTTCATACCCGGAGGAGTGGCTGCGCTCCTCTGCCTCTTCCTGCTCTCTCCATGCTGAGAGATGCTACCGCCTGTCTGGATAGGGATACTTACCCAAACACACTCAGCAAGGCTCGATTCTAACAATGAGCGGTGCAGCACCTGCAGTGTCTTATGATGCAAGGAACAGGCAACACAGGCTCATCCCAGCCTGGGAGAAACATGGTCTGGTTTCTGCCCTCTCATTCCTCCAAGGCCACAATTGGTGTTGGTAATGAGAAGGATCATGGAGGAAGCTTCCTAGGGATCTGCAAACCCTGGAATGTCTGTAGAGGAGAGCCTTAACCTGGCCCAGCTCACATGCAGGTGCAGAGGATGTACAGATCTCTCCTCCAAACTGTGTTCAGCATGCACCTCAAAAAAATGATGGCTGCAAGAGCCACAATGAAACAGAATAAAATCAGTTGGACCAGGATCCACTTGCACTCAACTCAGTAATCCTGCAGGTGAACTTAGCCAGCTGTAGCTGAAACTTCTTGGCCCTTAAAAACAGAGCAAGACTCATTAGCCTAAATTAGATGCATCAACCAGATATTTAGGCTTCGTATTATTAAGAGGTGCTAATGGCAGCCTGCAGACATCTTTCACCCAAACCTCTTTCACATCCTACCTTGATGCTGGAGTGAATGAAGGCTCTGCGCTCTTGCCTGTCTTTGTGCCAGTATTTTCACAAGCCCAATAAAAAGTTTTGTGCAGTTTAGTTCTGGACTGTTTTATTTGAAGTCTGGAGAGGAAAAAAAAAATCAAACCAAAAGGGATCTTCAGGTATTAGAACATTTTTTTTTGCTACAGCTGAGGCAGCTTCTGGCCATCACTGCCTCCTGCTGTGCCACAGAGATGTCCCATCCTCTGAGCCACCAAGCAGAGGGCACCTACTCCAAAGACACCCCAAACCTATGAGAGTGCATAAAAATTGTGTTCCTCTGTTTCAGGTGAGAATCACAGATTTAACTGCATCTCATAATTTACCATATTTGATTCTTCAACATCCAATCTTTTCCTTATTTTTAGCACCCCCACATTTTTCATTTTCTGTCACCATCACATATTCATTGGATGCTGTACAAACAAGTGTAGATTTAAAGTGTCCCCGTAACATTTTACTTATTCTGTGACTTAATAATAAAAAGAGCACTGAACAGAAAGGCTAGAGTTCAATTTCAGGGCTCTATTGCCATTTGCAAGCTGCACTCTCCCACAGCTCCTCGCCTGATATACAGCCACCCATTCAGCTTTATGCTAGCTCTGGAGCAATAAAACTGCACTTTGCCAGAGGAATTTAAAATCGTTCTACACCAGTGCAGAAATCTTTAAAAAACAAATTTAAAAATGTAAAAAGTGAGGGTTGCAGTGGAACTCTCGGATTTTAGCAAGTGACTCTGCAAAGTCTCCATCTTTATGAAGAGAAACCTCATTTGCTTCCAAAGAAAAGGGATATTTTTTTGACAAAGATTTTTTGTTAAGTTGCCTAAAGGCCCCAGAAATATAAAACCTGAAGAATTATATTCAATTTTTTTTTTTTTTAGATCGACTTTAGAGTGGAATTCTTCATAATATTGATGCATTTAAAAATTTAAACTACAGGAGCCCATAACCCAGCCCTGTTCCCAGGGATGGGTCTGTGTGGGATGGCTGGGCAGCTCTCAAGAGCGCTCACCATGGGCGGCGGGCAGCAGGATGAGACCCTCTGCTCCGCACCGAGGGGAACAACGTCAGCTCTGTGCATCTTGCTGGGTGGAGGAGATTTATTATTTGCAAGGTGTCCTAGTGCAACGCACAGGGCACGGAGGGGGCATCTCCCGTGTCTCGTTGCCTGTGGCTTGGCACTTTTCAGCCAGGTGTCTGTTTTCCTCTGTGTTTTCTTTGCCTGCCTTGGATTGAGGCTCCCTGGAGGAGAGCCCAATTCTGCGCAGCACAAAACACCGCAGAGGCCTGGCTGCACCTGGGTTTCTAGGAGGGAAATTAAGCAATTACAAATTGTTACTTTCATTTTTTGGCAATTTCATGCCAAAGTTCTGTTTTTCTTCAAAGCTAAAGGTCAATGATTAATTCCAAACTTCTATTTCCCCCAAAATTATGGGCTGGGGAAATAATGCGGAGACAGTGAGTCCAATTCTGCTCTCCATTATACCTTTATAAACCTGAAGTAGCTCCCTCTATTTGCACAAAGTCTCTGCCTTCTTATTTCTTCTGGCCTTTTCCAGGGCTGTTACTGGGGCTGGGGCTGCAGCATTGGCTTTCTCTGGACCCAGGTCCTCCCATTGCTCTCCACCAGCTGAACGGGACACCAGCCCTCACAGCCCTGGAAGCATCTAATCTGGGATTCAAAACTACCTGAAGTCCTCTCAATGCAGGGAATGCTGATGCGCTGATTTAAATCTCTCTGGGTGAAGGCATTGCCAACACTCTACCTGGGAGAGACCGCATACATTTTAGCAGAGTACAAATTTTACTATTTGTTATGGCCGTTGCTGTGTTTTGATTATTAATGTGTCTTGAAAAATAAGATGTTTATCTAAGCTTACTAATGTCTTGAAACTCAAATCATTTAAGCTGTCTAACCTTGTTCAGGATAATTATTTCTATCCATTATCCATCATGCTAAAAATGACAGCTCTGGGACAAGGAGGCTTTTCAAGCAAATGTTTTAAGACAGTGTTTTAGGTTGCAGGCACTGGCAAATGTTAATTAAATTAGATACACAATGACTCAGAGTAGCTGTGCTATACTGGAAAGAACGATGGGAGGTAATAGGGGAAGGAATTTGGCAGCTCAAAGGTCAAAGCAGCTTTTTTGGAACCCAGAATGTGTGCCCTGAGCAAGTACTTTGCCTGAATTCAACAGGACGAAAAGAACAGGTGCCCTTTAACTTTAAACCTCCAGACAGCATTTGCATGGGTTTGCTGAGTGCATTTCTGCCAGGGCACATGGCACACACTACCTGTCCCAGGTATCCTCCACACCTATCTACCAGCTCTTGCCACACAATCGCAGGAGCACCACTGTCCCCCATCAGCATCCCCTTCCTCACGTAGGCCTAGTCCTGAAACTGTTGGTCCAGGCTCACTGTGGAATCGTCCCTTTGGGTGGAAGTTGTCCACTGCACTGAATTAAAGAGTTATAAGAGTAAGGTTCCAAAAGTGATCCTCCTGCTCTGGAAATACACCTCCTGATAATTCGTGTGACACAGCTATCCTTAAGCTCTACAACAACACAGCTTAATATTACTTAATAGCACTTAATACAGCAGTTCTTGTCATCTTGTGCAACTGCCCTTATAGGGTGCAATAACACTCTGAAAATCAAAGCACTAAAAAGAGTATTTTCTACCGAGGACTCGTTGCACTGAAGATCTGAAGTAAAATACCTGGGGTTTGAGTTTTCCATCTACCCAAAGAGAAGAGGCTGAGGATGGAATCCTCACCTTTCCTGTGAAAGGGAGCGACTTGTTGATGTGAAGGGATTCCTGGCATCCCAGGCTGACCCTCTCTCAGATTCTGGGGGGTGGTAGGGCTTGGAGGAGTTTTGGAGAGGATTTTTTGCTGCACAGGGAGACAGAACTCCATGAGTGCAGTGGGCGTGCACAGGATTAGGGGTGGGATGAAGGGAAGAGAGAAGAAAGCCATGCAACACTCTTAAAACAATTGCATTAAAGGGGTATAAGTGCCACCTATAGAAGTTTATAAGCTTTATTCTTTTACATCTTTTAGCTCACCACAAAGGCTCTTATGTTTATTCCAGAGGTCTGAGTGTCCCTTACTGCTGCCTTTTGTTGACAGCTGCAGCAGGAGCCAAGGGACCCTCCGCTCTGCTGGCTCCACGTCCACCACGTACCTACCCATGCTGGTGGGCATGTTTGGTGCCTACAGGGAATAACCAACACCAGCCCCTGCAGTGGCTGGGGAGCAAAGGCTTTGGGAGCAAGTAACAAGCCATCGGTGAGCAAGCCAGCCAGCTACAGCTCTCCCGAACGAAACCCATAAACTGCTCAACTATTCTAATTCCTGCACATCTCAGATCGTGCTCCTTCAAGCGTTCAGCTGACTCGCCTTTCTTTCCGCAAACAGCGTCCCTGCAGTCCCTTGCCACGCACGGTCCTCAATGGACGACCCGCGGTGCCCTCACCCTTGGCATCGCTGTCATTCAGCCAAGTGCTGGGTTTTATACTACAGAGATAGGGATCTGTCCAAAGTTTCTTCACCTGCTCTGATCATTTCAGCTCCTTGGAGACACACACCTCCATGCCACTGTCCAACTAATTAGTTGCTTCACTGGCTGCATTCTGCAATTCTTCAGTGATGGGTCCCCATCTGACATCTTATGACAACTGATTAGTAAAGTAGGCCACGAGTTTAAGAAATATGTAATTTGGGCACCACTCACTATTAACTGTTTGCATGCTCTTTTTGTGTTTGTTTGTTCTTTAAGAAGTTGCTACCCTTCAATATAAATACCAAAGGAAGAGAAAAAGTTTGTGAACTGGCAGTTTTACAAAGCAGGATGCAGTAAATCTTAAGATCCCTTCAATAACAAGCCCTGAAGAGGCAATAAGGGAATATATGTCCTTACTGCATCGCCATATATTAGAGAAGTCTGGATACCAAGACAACATCCAAAATTGCTAGTCTGTCCCATAGTCTTGGGCCAGAACTACACGTAAGCTAATTAATTAATTAGAATTAAGTCAAAACAACCTGTCTTCACCCCAGGTTCCCCGTGCCAGCAGAGCAGAAAAGAAACAATAAATAAAACTTGGAGGTTTAAATGCAATGAACACTTCTCTCCAGGTTAAAAGGATGTCAGCAAGCTACAGCACCACAGCGGTTAAATGTCGTTGAAGATTTGACTGCCTTTGGTCTGGGATTTGCTCTCGCTTGAGAGCTGGTCAAACCAATCTTTCCAAAACACTGACTTCTGAACTTTTGCCAGAGGTGCCTCTCTCCGGTGACCAGGCAGGCGACATGTTAAACCTGTCAGTTCAGAATAAGCAGAAAAGTGTGCACCCGCCACAGGGAGGGTGTTTAAAGGCACAGGGCTTCCTTTGGTGGGTGAGATGGAGGGCTTGCACATATTCCAGGAATTTTACATATCAGAGAGTGGAGGGACCCCATTGCCAGTAAGCCGGTACGCATCCCACTGGGCTGGAGAGACCTACCCGTTTTAAAATCTGTCCTTCCTAAAAGACAGAGCTCTGCTTTTGCAGGATGACACACAATCTGGTTTCAGGGAAGTCTGAAAGATCAAGAGGGAGAAAGAATAAAAACTAAGTTGCTACCAAAAGGAAACGAAAGACAAAACTTTACAGGTTTTGTGTTCATACACAGGCCACCCCTGGCTAAGGATCTCAGGTATTTTCTGATCTAAGCCACTCCTGACCACGTGTTCAGCCTTCCCGATAATTTTGAGAGCACTGCAACCCCTGGTAATAGAGGTTGTGATCACATTACTGCAGTGGCCACTCTGGTTTTATAAGAGATAAGCAGTCAACAGGAGCCACCAACAATCCCGATTTTAGCACCATGATTTGAAGGAAGAGTCACAAACAATTGGTGCTCCTCCTGAACCAAACAGTCCTGGAGTCATACAGCAAAGGAGTATTTCTTTGCTCCTGCAGACAAACACCTCTAAAGAAGGGAAGCTAACTGGGAAGCTGAACACTTGTTTTGCTGTGACCCATGGTTTAGTGTAGCACAAACTGCTCTGCTGTCACCAACCCGAGGTCCTCTCCCATCAACGGAGAGGAAGATGATCCACTCTCATCCTTCCAGGTCTCTCTGTATTTATAAAACACCACTTACACGGAGCACTGCCATCTCACCTGCAAGAAGTAACATGAGTCCAGAGCAAAGTCTGAGCCTGTATCTTTACCCCGGAGTATCAAATTGGCCGAGACGTATCTCCAGCTCTTTCAATATTTATATACAACTGAGGGTAAGTGGTCTCAGTGCTGGCAAGGCACAGAAAACAAACATCTCTATTTTTCACCATATGCAAGCATGCCAATACCAAGATGAGTGAGGTTCCAATGCTGAGTCAAGATAACCTGAGAGAAACACCACAGGTAGGTGAAATTGAACCCAAGTGACGCTGGTATGCAGAGGAGAGAATTTAGAAGAGATTGTGGATTTATGATCAAGCTCCTATTTCAAAAAAATAGGAGAAGAATCCACAAGTACATTCAGCTCTCTCCTAGCAGCAATTATCACTTTCAACCATCCTCAGTTGGCTGGGAGACTGCATCCCATCCTGGCAGATACTGACCTGGCCTTAGTTTTTCACACTTTGGTCACTTGGCTGTATTACAGCAAACCGATATACCTGGGCATGAAGCCTGCAACACTTAGGAAACTCCAAATAGCACAAAATGTTACAGAAAACCTCTTCAGTGACACTGCCACAAATACATCACATCTATGCTCAACTGTCTACAATAGCTTCACAGTTTTAATTTGGAGACATGTTCAAGTTTTTTGACCCTTTTCTTTCTGATGCACCTTGGCCTGAAGCTGGGATATCTGAAAAACTATGTCAAACTATTGGATAAAAAACATGGTCAAGAAACATGCCTAGTAGAAGCCTTTACAACAGGAGTAAAGCTCATCTATATGGGAGACTGAACTTTTGCACAAGCAAGGTATGAATTTGGTTAATCATAGATGATTGTGGGTGCTGTAAACAGGACTCATCCCCCTCTCTTAGCCAAGAGCGGTGTAATTGCTTAATGAATACGCAGAATAAACCAGGAAAGCTCTGGAGGAAGCCACTGAGTTTTCCTCCAGCACAAATTTCATTCCAGGTATTCCTCTTGTTGGCATTCATGGCTCATGCAGACCCTCCCCTCACTTGGCACAGATGCAGGTAAGCAAATAAAAGAGTTGGAAGCTGAAGAGACAGTCAGCAAGATACATTCAAAGGGTGTTCTCAAATTGTTCTCTGTATTTCCTGTTTACAACCAGAGTTAATAAGTCAATTTTCAGTTATTTCAGATTAATAACTAGACCACTACATTTGTCTAAACCCATTCATCTCACCAAATTCAGATCTCTCTCCTCCCAGATCTGAGGGTTTTGAGCAGAGATCTGACAATCCTGTGTGTAACATCAGCAAAATTACCGATACTAGTGAGCTGTTGGTGAATCGTACAGAAACCTTTGCGTTTATACTCAAATTCTTGATTCGTCTGAATAATGCCAGTAAAAAAGAGAAGTCTTCGTCTTATCTGAGCAGGTGAATATTTTTTTCTAGTACTTTTGGCAGACTCATAAAGAGCTCCCTCAGATATACCACAAAGTGCAATTCTTCAAAGAAATTTGGGTTTGTGCACTATAAATGTTTGGTCAGAGTTTGGGCAAACAACTCGAACTAGTTTTTGTCCTATGTATGCCTTTTAGGTCATGCCCTAAAACAACAACAGCTGTTAATTATTTATCAGCTGATGAACACTGCCCTGTTAATTGCAAAACATTATAAAATAGATTAGGTGGCAAAGCTCGATATGTATGCAAACAGGGTTTTCCACTCCATTTTGTATGAGACTTCATTGAATAAGCAATTTTAGGTCTCTGCTTAGTTCACAGGGACTATCTGCACCAGTGATTTGATCTCAGAAACTCTAATGTGCCCACAGTCTTTGGATAAGTTCACTAAAAATTGAAAGATTTCTCAGACTTTTGAGATTTCTGAGCCCCTATCATGACTCCAACCCATCATGAAGATGGGGCCTCTAGTATCTCCAGTGTATTGCGTTTTGCACTAGAATGATCAGAGCTCCTTCAAAGGGGAAATGCTAATGAGCAAGACCACAAGATTCAAGAGATGTTCTCCAACCTTCTTCACGGAAAGGCATAGCCTTTACCGGATGCTCTTAATGATCAATACTATTTGGTGGTGCATCAGACCACCGCAGACTTCTAGCGACTCACCTACATTACAGATCCACTAGTTCTTTTCTTGATCTGTTGACATGAAAACCATGTTTGACTCCATGCTAATGAAATAAAAGTTTCCGATTTTCCTAGCACCCCCGTTGTGCCAGCGGAGTATTTTCATCCTACTAAATTGGCCCTGAGGTACAATAGTCTCTTTCACATCAAAATGGCTATACCGTGGCAAGCAGAAAATACACACCAAAAGCTTTTTTGAGAGGCTGTGCAAGTCTACCTGGTGAAGGGCCTCTGGGCAGGATTCCCAGGCCATTGTCCACCATGCAGGCATTTTGCTATTTGTAAGCATGGGTGGCCTCATCTCAGCATTGAAATAATCTGCTCCAATTGCCCATGTTTATCTCTTTGCTCATTACCCATCACATTGGCCTTGTCCTCTCGTTGCCCTTCTAACATCGTCAATTTGGCGGCTGAACACAAGATCCTTGTTCTTACACTCTGATCTCTGATGCTCAGTCTCCTTCGCTTTTGAAGAAGGAAGGAGATTTTTCATGGCAAACTCAGACATCCCAAGAGGCCAGCACTCATCGACCGACACACAATAAGGTGGATCTTAAACCAGTGCACATTTGAGTAGGTTGATTGAATTAAATGGAGCCTCACTGATTCACACCAGCTGAGAAGAGCACTAGAGTAAGGGATGGGAGGGGATTTAAAAGCTGTCCCAACTGTGAAAGCCTTTAAAGTTTAGTTTGCAGATCTGTTTAGCAGCGAACAGACTGTCAGGACATGAACACAGATCAAAAACCATCCCAAAGGCGGTGAGTCCATCAGGACTTTGTGTTATTTGCTGGACTTGTTGTGCCAGTTACAAATCACTGCATATTGCAGCAAACAGCTGGAAAGGACATGGGGCCGTGGGCTCGGACCAGCTTCCCGCAGTTTCTACCTGCAGCACTTGCTGGACTGGCTTCTCTCTCTTCCATTGCATTTTGGCACTGCAAGGCTTTAGGCCAGCAACCTCCAAAGAAAAACTTTAGAGCTTTTCAGAAATTGTACCAAGTCATAACCCTCCCCAAAGGAAACAGGAAAAACCCAAAACAGATGCATACAAGCTTAGTTTTAAGAAACAGGGAAGGGTGGGAACAGTGTACTTGCTGCTTTTCACTCTAAATAGCATTAGGAAGCCCTCCAGTCCCTGAATTAAAAAGGAAATAAACTTTTAGTGCAGGTTGTGGGACCAATAGTTTATACACTAAAGCAACATACACATTTAACAATCTGAAAACGAGACAGCTCTGCACTGCACAGCCAGCCTCATGGAAAATAAACAAAACCCTTGGAGCGATCATCCTGGAAGGTTTCGGCTCCAACTCAGACCAACATTTGAGTGTTCAATGAAGGTGTGACTGCAGGGAGGCCGACGGTTCTCCAGCTGGGACCCAAGGGCTGGGTAAGAGGGGCCAAGCCAGGCCCTCTCGTCACAAAGCCAAGGTCAGCCTCGCCTGATCGAAGGTTGCTGGAAGGGGGCCGTAATTCACAAACTCATTTTAATGGTTAAATGGGCTACACATGTGGCAGAGCGCTCCTGGAGTGATGAATTTAGAGTGCTGTATTCTGTTTAAATAATAAATGTTGTATTTTTTTCTTTTCTTTTCTTTTTTTACAGAGCTTGTACAGCCTGTAAAGTGTCTTTGAGTATAGAAAATCACCAATTGCTCTAAACCCACAGCCACCCTGACCACTGAGCTCCAGCCATGTAAAGCTGAGAGGAACGGGGGCAAAAATGAAAGCGTATATATAAAAATATCCACCACGTGAGACACCCCTAAACTGTTTCCTAACAGCATCTCCTCTAAGAGGGGCTTGAACTCTGGTTTTCATAGGTACTGCTTAGATCTCTGAATGCTCCTCATGTTCTTAATCACGTCTGCTCCAGAGATGAGGCTATGAATAATTAACTATGCCTCCAACATTACAGTCATAGATTATGGTGGTGGTGACTTGTGGACTGCCATGCGCAGCATAAACCATTTAGGAAACTCCGTTATCCACTTTCCCTTTATATTTGTCTTGCAATCACTTACCGCTTAAAAGGGTAAATCTTTCATAGCTTTAATTAAAGCATTTAAAATAATTTACACTGAAATTGTATGTGCTTGGGTCTGTCAAAATTGATGCTTTAATAACATGTCATCCCTTTTTTCGATTGCCCTGAAATCTGTTAAAATTACCACTAATCTAATTGGGAACAAAGTTGTCAAATGCATGCAGCTCTGACAGTTTGTCTTTCTGCAAACTGCCGACAGATTGCAAGTTACGCATGTGTTGAGCAGATGGGTAAGTTAAAAGGAACACAAAAAAAAGCAATTTATTAAATCACCTGGAACCAGCAGCTCCATTCCAAAAATAGTGAGAATGAAATATAGCAAGAGCTAGGAGAGTTGGCACTGGAATATGCCAGAAGGTACCAGTTACAAAACAAGATAAACATTTTGAGAAGCCTCAGCTGTGTTGCAGAATAATGAGGCGTTATTTAACCCGATATAGATTACCAGCAGAAATTAATTTAGGGTGCAGGGTTTTGTGAGAGTGTGTGAGTGTGTGTGCGAGTGTGTTGTGGTTTTTTTTTTTAGGATTTTTGTTTTTAATCCCTATGTTTTAACTCCTTCACGCCTGAAAGACAAGTCACCCATCCCTCTCCTTCAACCCTAGCCCCTCCCTGCAGCACTGCTGGACCCGCTTTACACCCCCATGGCAGAGGCAGGGAGCGGGTGCCCTCTCCTTCAGCTTCCTCCTACATCATCCCTTCCGTAGATATCTGCCTCGTTTTTGAGAGCCACCAAGGTTGTAGGTTCCTCAGAAACAACTTGACCACTGACATCCTTGGGCCAGGCAATCCTATACTTCTCCATAAATACCTTTTTTTTGGAAGGAAATGTGAAAAGGAGGGAGGCCCCCTGTGGGGACAACTGGCCCATCAAGTTCTGCCCTTTGCTCTGTCCCTTCCTTGGATGTTCAGCTCTTTCTCCATCAGCCCGACTGCTGCTCCTCTGCTCGCTGCCCATCCTCCACGTGCCCCATCTCTCTGCAGGAACAGAGAGAATTCTGTGGCCATCGTGTGGGTCTAGACCTCCTTGGACATGTCCATCCGCCCCAGCGACACGTACTCAGCTGTGTTTATACAGTGCTTCGGAAAAAACAAGCCTCGTTCTCGGTTGCTCTGTAAGCACTACTCTGTTTAGCAGCATTTATTATTAAAGAGCAAGACCAAGATTAAAACTAGTGCAGAAGCACCAGATAAGCACGACTCACCTGTCGAGGGCCGCCACAGAGGACACCAGGCTGAAGAGGTCTGTGTGCTTCCCCTGGTTCAGCGCCACCTCAGAGGGAAGGATGAAGGCAAAGGCTTCACCGGTTCAGGCTCTTTTTTGGAGGAAACCCTGAAGTGCTTGCTCTCACCAATGGATAGAGGTGTTGTGGGCAGGGAGCGACTGCTGAGCCTTCTGGCCCTCTGACCTCATGCATAGCTTTGCCAAAAGTCCTGCACCAAACCCCGCCCACGGCAGCCAGGTGGGCAAAAAAGAGGGAGGACAAAGAGCTCCTGAGATGCCACATCACCTTGAATCGACAGGATACTCCCCGCTCCCACAAAAAAGAGATGAGCTCCCACGACTACAAAGTACATTAGGAAAGAGATACTCTCAGCAACTTTATGAACTAACTCTACAAGCCACAGTTTAAATGGCTACAGCATCATTTCAGCAAATGGAGATATATTGATTTAAACCAGCTGACAAAGGCAATAGGTACCCCTTCCCAGAGAGCAGTAGCTGGTGCTATTTCATACATGTGTTCAAGGAGGAGAAAAGATTGTAAAAGAATTGAAAATGGGAGTTTACAAGCAGAATTGCTTCTTCCTTCCTTTTTTTACTTTTCCCTTCCTTTTTTTCACTTTCCTTTTAACTAAGGAGTAACCATTTTGACCCCCTCCTTCCCGCAAAAAACTTGAGAAGGAAAGTCCATCTAATTTTCTACACTTTGAACATGTCTTTACATACAGCGGTAAAGATGGATGAGCTGCTCTCCTGTAAAAGTGATGGCATTCCTTGTGTAAAATTGAGATTTATAAGGCTCGGTGAACAAGAAAGATGAAAATCTAGTCCTAGGTAACATTAGTGCACTCAGTGCGCCATCAGGCCAAGTATGATCCTTAATGTAAGATTAAAGGGCTGTAACGCAAACCAGCTAAGAAGCATGGTGGACCTGATCCTGAAATTATCTCCACGTAGTTTAAATTGTGACTAACCCTCTGCAAGCCAATGGGAAAAACTAAAAATCAGACCAGAGTGAAAACATTTCAGGTATTTCGAGCAAAGCTGGGTCAGCTCCTGCATTCTTGAGTGGGGATAGAGGCAGAAGGTGCTATTAAACAGCATTTATGCCTCCACGTCCAAAAGCCAGAGCTCTTTTGATCCCTGCTTGGCTGCCTCCCTGCAGCTGGACCGTGGCAACCAACGCAGGGGAACCACATCTCTCCTCTTTGCCTCGCCCCGGGGTCCTTCCTCGAAGCTCCTTCCCTCTCTTGTGCCCCTCTCCTTGAACAGCATGGGGTGGCCACAGATGCCGGCCCACACTTTTTCTTTTCGCTGCAATTCCAACAGACATTTCCCCCCCCGCTCCATATCCAAACAGGTCATCATTTAGAGCCCGTGATTTATGTAATGGTGGTTTTAACCCCACTTAGAAATAGGCTGCTTTCATGATTTATTGATTCCTTCTTCCCCTTGTTAATTTGACTCATTTCTTCGGAAATTATTCATTGTTAATCATGGTAAGAATAAAATTAGTTATAGTGCCCACTTTGCTGCAAAGGGAGCGTAAATAACTTTTAAAGCAAATTGGAAAGAAAAACATGTTAAGGCAGGAAAAAAAATAAAAAAAAAGCAAAAGCCAGAAGAATATATATAAAATGATGATAATCCAAAGAGGGCAGTAAATTCAGCCTCTCCCTCTTACTGGTTAGAGCAAGGCACAAATTTACATTCCGCAGGAGCATGGCTTTTACAGCAGGCTCTCCTCATTTGAATTTGCCATATCTTTTGGGAAATGCACCATTTGGAAGATAAAATCTCCCACCACTCCACCACTACTGCCACCATTCAGAAGATTAAAAAACCTCGCCAACTCTGTTGTGTGCCTTTTGTGTCCACTAGAGGAATGTAAAACCATTATATTTAAGTATCATAATGGCCAACATATGCTTTTTCTTAGAAATGACACCACCATCTGGATTAAGTTCTCCTGATCATTTCAGACAATGTTACGATTATTTTTTTTTTCCCCTTCAGGAGAACGAACTGCCCAGAAAGCAACAACAGTCGCAGATGGGGAATTTTTGCCTTTCCTTTGCCATGGCTGGCAACCTTGAGAAACACGGTAAACCCTTTATAGGTACCCAAATAATTTGATTTCACTTGCTAACAGACCACTAAAGCCTACCCGCATAGCCCCCGATATTAAGCCTGTGAGATTCCTCTTGCCTCTGGCTGTACAACATCAGTATTACAGTTAATAAAGTATGTAATTGCCACAATGATAAAATCACATCGTGTTACTGTTTGCAGCAGTCTCTTCCTCGCAACCACATCAGTCATTAAATATTGCACCGACTGGTACGGGCAGAAAGAGAGGCAAGCGTAACCCTCCGCTGGCTGAGGGCTTTTCAGCATGCTGGTGTGCAAAGGGGAGCTCTTCTCACCTGAGTGACTCCTTACCGGCCCCATGGCTATTGTCGTGGACATCGGAGACCTTCTGGGCCACCACATCCAACTGGCTGTAACTGGAAATGGGCACGCCGGGATAATTGATGTGCTCAATCTGACCATGCACAGGTGGCAGGGAGACGGCATACAGCAGCTTCTCGGGTTTGCTAGTGCCATCTGTTGCCACAGGAACATCTGTCGTCAAGGTCACCCTGTCACCCTCTGTTAAAGTTACAGGTTTGGCGAGTAGAACAATGTCACCTAAAAAAAAAATGAAATGAGTAAAAGGGGAAGCCAACAGGAGAGAAATTAAAAAGGGGAATATTCCTTACTGCATCTCAGATCAGGAGGAGACAATAGGATAAAAGTCAGCCCTTCCATTCAGAGGAAGGAGGAGAATTTTATCAAAATAGCTTGGGAAAATATTTTTCCTTTAGGTTTCAGAGGCAGACAGGACATTTACAACAGAAAAAGCTGCAGAGCTATCTCGTTTGTTTTCAAAAACGCCCCACGGTGAGTCTCACTTCAAGGCCGATGCTAAGTGGAATCACATTTTTATCTAATCTCAGCCTGGGTGAGTTTATAGAGGAGCCCGTGTGTTTATCTGCCTGCATGATTTGTCCAATATATTGAGGCCAGCTTTGATTTTCTGTTTGGGGAGAGAGAATGACCCAGTTGTTTAGAAAGGACAATTATGTTAATAGATCCAAATAAGCCAATGGACAGGACGCGTTAATGAACTAAGCATTAAGCACAAACGCTGTGTTTTAAGCTGATAGTGATGCTGTACCCTCAGCAACAGAGGTTCTGGCTCCATTACATTTATTTATGAAGAGCTCCACCGTATCACCCAAAAGCCAGGGCAATTTTCGCATTTACAAAGGAGTAGCCCCAGAAAACCAAGGCTGCTGGAAAACTGAACAACTGGTCTTCTCAGATGAGGAGTAGAGATGATTTACCCAATCACATCCACTTCATCTTTCTCTATCGTAACCCTCCTTGTTTTTAAAAAAGTAAGTGGATCAGGGTGGCAGCACAACAGTTGACCTACCAAAGGCAGGGTTTTAACTGAGGATGATGAAGAAGCAAGAGAATAACGCCAATCAGCTTCCATTGCTGTCAGCCAACCTCCTGAGGACAATATACAATAGTGGCATTTCTAGCCTGGACTCCACAGGAGCTTTCTTTCTGTTTCTTGCCTTCTCATTATGCTGCCAACTGACTTTCAGAAACAACAGGTTCCCATTACATGCAGAAGGTTGCCAGCAACATCTGAGAAAAATGGTTGTCAGGGTTTGGGGGTTTAAAAAATTTATTTCCACAACAATATCTGTATCAATTTCCATGCTTTCCACCCCATTTGATGGCTCACCTTTGCTATTAATCCTTTAAATACCACCTCTCCACTGCAGCTAGCATGACAAACAAAAACGCATTCAAGAAGTGACAATGACTGTTATCCAAGGAAATCAGTCTAAGGACATCGTAGTCACACAAAATATAAATACAATTATTTAGCTTGTCAACATACATAAAAAAAAATTAATTAAGAAAAATTATCAAAAAGGAAAATAATCAGCCCCTTCCCCAGTGCAATGAACATTATCAAAACTCACCAGTCTTGGAGCATTTCTCATCGGACAAATCACTTGGGCTGTGCTGGAGAAGAATTTGAGTGCTTGTAATTTTTGTTGCATCTCTGAAGAAGATTAAATTTCTATGAGATCTCACTGAACAGGGACTCCTTTTCAGACTTTTTCCAAAGGAACTTGAAATCGAGGAGAAAGTACCTAGAAAGGCAAAGGATGGGACAACACTGTAGGAAGCAGCCAGAGACACAGGACATCAACCTGCTGTACACTTTGCTCAAGGTTTACCGAAGTCCACAGTCAATCTCAAGCTGATTAAGAAGATGCAGTGCTCATGTCGACCTATTTTCTTTACAAGAAACACAAACAAATAAAATAAGGAGGCTAGAGCAACACAGACAAATGCAGTTAACCCAAGTTCATTTCTACCCATGCGGGAAAAAGGTCAGGTTTCCCACTGCAGCTTGGAAGTCTTTTGATACTCCCATGTTCTAGATGATCATGAGGGGGTGGCAATGGTCCCTTTTAGAAAAGCTTTCTGTTACTGTCTGCCACCCTGCTGCACTGCCCCATTAATGACACTTGCAAACAGGAGTCTGCCAGACTTAAAAACACCAAGGGCCTGTCAAGAATCAGAGTCCCGTTGCTAACCCCTCTGGATCTGCTTCAGAGGGATGCACCGATGAGATGTCGACCCAAAATCCATGACACTGAGAAGACCTTTCTGATTATTCCCATGAAGAGCAGGTTATCCACACCCATTGCTTAACGCCAGGAGAAGAAGCAGGCTCCTTATACCCCTAACTACGAGTGCAAGGATGAAGTTTTCAAGTCCATACTTAAGCCATACTTAAGTGACCTGGATACACTGATCAACTGGGATGTCAGCCTTCAACTGGTTTGGTTATGAGAAAGCAGGTATTATTTAAATAACCTACCTAAGTCTTTGGGTTTATACTGATAGCTCAAAGAATAAATAAATACACATCCGATCTTCTAGGTAGCCTAACTCACTACTTCTCTATCTGTTCCTTTTTTCTCAGCCTGATACCCAACATGGTGAGGGTGCGCACTGCTAAACGTTTGCGATGTACGAGAAGACGACACGTACATCTGAAGTTGTTCATCTAGCAGCAACATTTGGCCTTAATATGTTCTTTTTTTTTTTAAGATTCTAGGGAACAAAAAAGAACAAAAGCACAAACCACTTTCAGATTTACAAGAAAAAAACAGACTCCAACTACTAGGATGGGTGAAACCCTGTGACCGGCTGCACCTCGGCAGCTCGAGAGGTCGGCAGCATCCCCCACGCACTTCTCGGGGCCGTGCCGGCTCCCTGCCTCAGCGAGGCTGGCAAAGCCGCTTGGAATTTTTGCATTCACTTGCTTCAACGTCGTGGGCTTGAAAGTTTGACTCGAAATATAACATTAGTGGGTTTGTGGTAAAAGCAGCAGAGAGGATAGGATGACAGGCGGGGCAGAGGGGACTGATTGAAAGCAGGTGTGGAGGAGGGAGATGGGAGGAGGAGAAAGAGGAAAACATGACTGAGTAAGTAAAGTCAACGTTATTATACATATTTGAAAAAGAGCACCCATATATAGAGCACCCACCTGTGCTCACTTCTTTTTAACATTGTTTTTTTAAATATATAACACGAGATAGGCTTTAAAATTGAGCTACCAAAACAAGGCACCAAGTGGCACGTACTGCTCCCCAAGAGGCGGCCATGGGAGGAAGAGTATGGACAGATGTTCTCCAGTGTTTAACTCACCACTGGGATGTAGTGGGGCCCTATGGGAAGGATGGCCCAGGAGAGGACAGAGGTGTGCGAGTCCATATAGATGTCAAGGTAGGCTTAGTTTCTGGCCACAGTAGAGATTTCGTGTTTACACTGTACACAGTGGAGACCAATGTCTCCTCTTCAGCCTCTTGAGGATCCTCATCATGTTCATTTGACTCCTGCACAGAGTACAGCCTTCTTCCCTTAACTGCTAAAATACATTCTCAAGCAAAAAAATCATCCCCCCTTGCAAGAGGAAGGAAAGGCTCAGCAAGGTAAATTTAAAATTACAGGACATTACTGACCATATGAGGCTGCTGTCGGCAGGCTGGTGACCCACTCCCTCCCTCCACATATCCGCACAGCTTCACACCATCCTGATGCCATCCAGCTTCCCCCAGCTTTTTACTACATTTTCACTTGATTGTACATATTATTGTCTCATTAACTGCAAAGCTTTCCAGCGCACTGAAAAGGAGAGAGCATTAAAATACACTGAAAAGTCCTGGAGCTCAATTAACACACGCCAGGGGGCTCAAGTGGAGGGGAAGTGGGGGGTTCAGCTCCAATTATAAAAGGCAAACTTATCTTTTTTTTTTTTTTTGGTAATATCAGCTAATTAGACTTTGACAACCAATTAGCAGATTTTTAGCTTTGCTGAGAATCGAGTTAGTGCTGAGAAAGGAAGAGGCAAGTAAACCAAACATGTAAAATGCTCCTCTTGTACCACAAACAGGCTATCCTTAAAAAAAATATCCAAAGGACCAGATTCTGCTCCGGGATTTATAACTCTTTCAGCTGGCTGCCACGCCGGTTACTTGCACGTGTAAATTGAGCATAGGACTTGGCCTCCAAACTTAAGCTCACCATAACTCATGCAGAGCTGCGATGGCGAAGCGCTCTCCAGCTTCCTTGCAAGGTTACATTTTAACTTTTAATAACCTTTTTTTCACTATTTTTTTTTCCTACCAACCATGAAGTACCCAGATGATTATTTAGGATTAATGGATTATCAATAGTGCCAGTTGGCACACTCCTAGCAAAGAGAAAAAAAAAAGGGGGGGGGAAAGTGTAACAAATGCAGCTGTTTACTAATAAATAAAGCCTCAGCTGTAACAGAAATAAATTAGATGCATTTAATTGGTCGACTGCAAACCTCCTCTCTTTATTACAATGCTGCTTCTTGTTATTTTATGATGTCAGGGTAGATGGCAGACTGACAGAGTGTTTATGAATCACAGTTTGCAGATGGCACTCCTGGTTTTTCGGCAGTTATGAGCACAAGTAGCATGAGGACTCAATAGAGGGTTTTTGCCAGGGAGGACCCCCTGAGAATTAGCCGCCTTCATTTCTCTGGTGCCAATCTCCCCCTGACAGGAGCACTATTTCACAAAACCTACATTCAATAAATTACACCCGCCTGGCAAGAACTTGGAAATATTTAACACTCTGAGGACACCAGCGTCTCAATTTGATTTCTATTCATTTCCAGAAGACGCCAGGCACTACTTGGAACAGCTCTCATTTGTGTGCACGCGCATGTGTTTCCCCCCACTAGCTTGAGAAAAAATAAAAATATGATGGTCTCTGCAGCCAGGAATATCTTGCCCTGCCTTCAAAATGACTTCAGGTCTCCTGAGGACAGTTTACGGTCTCGTGCCCTGGTCCTCCTGAGTTGCCCTGCCTAATGACATCTTTGTAATCCAGTTGGGAAATAATCTCACATGGCTGCACTCGGAGCTCATGAGCTGTAAAACTTCTGGATTGAACTCCTTTGCCTGGTCACTTCAGCGAGCTACAAGCAAACGCAATGAGGGATGTGGTCATAATTGTCAACAGATTTGTAAATTTGTGTCATTAGTTATGCGCATAATGGATTTTATTCTAATGAGCTTGTTCATAAGAACGCCAGGAGGACCTGGCCCCTTTGGAGGAAATAAACTGCAAACTTTGCCCATGCATTTTAAAACACATCAGTGCCACATAAAGAGGGGGAAAAAAATGTTTCCTCTCCTTTCAGTGCGCTACAGTTTTCACTGAGGTGAACCCGACGCAGTAAGCTACGGCTCCTTTTACTGCTGCAAATGCATTCCCTGCCTTTGCTGGGATTTCTCAGGAATACACAGATTTTCAGATGGGGCCATGGGTTTTTTTCCATCCACTGAGTAAAACTGGAAACTATCCTGACTCTTTGGGCTCAAGATATTGGTGTGGAAATACTAAAAGCAGCCCTTGCCATACCTTCCTGACTGAAATTTATTCCAGGACACAACACTGTCAAAGCTGCCACAGCCTGAAAGCCAGAGTGCTCCCTTCTCCAAATCCAGCTAGAAATCCTGTGGTGCTCAGGGGGTCAGTCAACAGGGCCTAGTTCACGTGGAGGAACAATAAAACCAGTTATTATTAAATCAGGAGTTTATTATATCTATTACTATCAAATGTATTCTATTAAATCTAGCTACAGCATTAGATTTGTTCTCCAGAGACAAAGAATGAGGCTTCTAAGCTTGCTCTTTGAGGAAATCTACTTCTGTTTTTCTTAGAAACAACCTGGATATTTTTACTGAATGCATGAGCTGAGTGAAGAAGCAGACAAGCCCATGGAAACCTACTGGCACCTTTGCCAAAATGATGTTTTCCGTGTGCCCAGCAGAGCCCTCTTCCCCTGCTCTCCCTCTCCTCTCCCTCTCTCTCTCTCTCTCTCTCTGATCCTGCTTTTCAGCCAACCACATATAAAAATCTTCAGCATGTGCCAAGTACTACAGATGGGTCCATTGTAGCACACCCTAATGTTCATAGCTGACACCCAGGTGTTACAGTTTGTACTTGCTCGCTAGCCAGACGGTGGCTGTGTGCCAAGGGGAAGGCACAAAGCACTCAGACATCATGCTGAAAAGCTATATAAGAGAGACTTTAAGAGACACGAGAGCAGGTAAGATGCTGTGCAAAAGCAAGAGGAGACTGGTCCACCAGCAACCACCTCCCTCTGCTGCCCATCCAGCCTCCCATCCCATCCCATCCCATCCCATCCCCATAAAGCTCTGATTTATTATTGGATTACATCCGAGCACCTCCAGTACCCTGAACTTATCCACAAGTCAGACCAGCTCATTTAAAATTTACTCCTGATCTGCAAGTTATTCCAGGTCTGGCTAGCAATAAAGCAACTTATTTAAAAGACACAGGCAGAGGGCTGCCTCGTTTTGGCGCGCTTATCACGCCTGGGCTATGAACACTGCCCACACAGGGTCTGAATGTGTAAAGGACCCAAAATGACACCAATTCACTCCCTACATGTGTTCAAGTGGCCTTGAGAGCATTTAAGAACCCCTCCTATTTCAGTAGATGGAAAGGGTTAACACCAGTATCCTATTTTCTCTTCCATTTTCCCCTCCCAGGAGCCTACTCCCCTTCCAGCCTAATTTCCTTCAGTTTAATTAATTTTCAGTAATCACAAGTCTAGACACCAGAAGCAGCAGCTTCACACCCCAGGTGACACGGTAGCAGTGGTAGCGAACGGGCAAAGGGCCGCGATGCCCCCCGCACGTTGATAGAGCTGCCCACGTCTCGGCTAAACCCTTTTTGGAGAGCACACAATTTTTCTGGAGAACAAATGCTTTTAAGGATTCAGGTGCAGGGAGCTTTTCGACCATCTGGCTGGTGGGGGGCTTCCCAGCTGTCTGCAGCGGGTGCGTTCGGAGCAGCACGTACGAGCAGGGTCCAACGCCTCAGAGACGTGCCAAACCCGCGGCACATGTGGAAAGCAACTGTGCATCACCGGCTCGCTCCAGAAAGCCTCGGATCAGCAGTGCGTGGGCTATAAAGCCATGCACCGTACATATGTCGTGGCCCACGCAGGATTTCTGGAGGGCTGGCAGCCCTTTGCTGACGTTATTGAAGGTGCTGGTCCTACATGAATCTTCTATGTCGCCCCGTATCTTGCTACTCTGGGTAAATCCAGAAGTTCTCATGTCTTAGATAAAATTTCAGAAAAGAACAAGAGAATAGGGTAAGAGCAGCTCTAATGACCCCAAGCAAGTCGCCCTTTTTCGACCATTTTCATTTGTCACCCATAACAAGGTAAGAAAAATTGTGAGTTTTCAGGAAAGGAAGTTAGAAAATAGTAGTGATCTCTTGGAAACATATAGAGAAGGATCACTTGAGACACAGGCAGGTGGAGCAGGACTGTGGCACTCCGAGGAGAAGAGGAGCTTGGCGTCACTAGAGCATGGAGGAGAAGAAGTGGGCTTAACACATTAAAAACTGCATCTTTTCCAACCCAGAACCACTTGCAACCCACCAGGCTGAAGAATCTTTCAGGGCTGCCACTGCATCAGTTGGTTTTTTGGATATGCACTTCCATGCACTAATATGGATTATTTTGCATCCCAATGCGATCTGCTGCTGCTGCTGGCTCTTGTGCTATTCCCTGCTCATCAGCACGAGCTCTGAAAAAATCTCTATGCTGTTCGAGGGACTTGCACATATTTGGGATGAATATCCCACAGCACATGAGAATCAACTGGGGATCCAAAGAGAGAGCTAAGAGCCAGCATCCCTAAGAGCTGCTGCTTAAACAGAGGCTCTGGACAAATTTTTAGCCCTATTAAAAGCACACATTTTAAAACACATAAAATTGGACCGACTGATAGCCAGCCAACTTGCGGTATCATCTCTCTTTCAGTCTAACTCCAGTACAGAAAGAAAAAGAATACTAATGAAGGCGCCTGACAGAAAGGACAGTTAGTTCATGCATGCATTAGTGAACAGTTATGGTGTGTGAAAAAAAACCCTTCCTCTCCTTTGGTTGCAGAATATCACTGCTAAAATATTTCCTCCCCTTGCCCCAATCTGAGATTTAGCACTGGTTATTTACTGAGCACAGTCTGCAGGGGTCTCCTCCCACCTGGTTTCAACGTGCTTCCACCTTCATCAGGACCAAGCAGGACAAAAGCCAACAAGCCACCGCCTACAAGGCTTCGCTCTCCATGTAAAGCCCAGTCCTTATTACAGATTATTGCTCAGGAATGTGTTGGCTTACAGCAGGGAAGCAGTCTGCTATGTCCCCAACCCTCACAGCTCGTATTTAACTCCCACACAACCTGCACATTTAGGTCGGTAGCACAAAGCCTCCCTTAGAGGATCGGTCCCTTCCTCTTCCAAAATGAATGACTCCATAGCTCTACTGGTTGGGCATTTACATTCCTACGGTGAGAAAGTAAATATTTAGCGCCAGAAATACGTCACCCTGTTTGGGAAGATTGGGAATACTACTGTGGGCTTTGCCAAGCTGGGATCGGCAGCATCCGAGACACTCGCAGCACTCTATCGCGATCCAGGATGAATAACGCCATCCTCAGCCACTCCGTAATACTTTCCAGCTTCTGATTATTACGTTGTATTTACTGAAACAAGACTACCTGACTCCTGATAGGTTTTATGTGTGTGTTCCTGGCAAACAAAGCAAAATAGAATAAATTAAATCCACGGGACAGAGAACACTGAAGTCTATTTGGGTGTTACGAGCTAGATTTCCTAATGCACTCAGTATGCCCCAAAAAATGGAAGTTCACTTTTACAGTCATCTTCCTCCCCCCTCGTGCTCTCCACCTTCCCCTTCCCTTCAGTGGATTATGTGAGACTCATTACTTTTTATAGCTCTGAACAAAAAACATAATCTTACTGTTTCTTACTAATATTAGGCAATGACATAATGCCATTTGCAGAGGTGTCGCGCAAAGAGGCTGACTTTTACTGGCTTCTGATGGCAGGGCTCTCCACTTTATATTCTGTTTTATGTAAGCCTCCTCAGAATTTATTGACCTCAGAGGATTTCTCAAGTTGCTTAATTATAAAAGGAAGACGACAGCACAGTGGCTTAGTGAACCAATATAAAAGTCAGATAAAATGTGTCGTTATAGAGAGGGATGGTGGAGGGAGATGTGTAGCAAAAAGAAGTTTCTAGGGTCTGAGCTCAAGAGGCAAAGCTTTTCCTCCAAGTTTTTCCCTGCCAGGGCTGTGATGCCACAGTGCGATGCTGGACCCTGGTGTTACACAGGTGTGTGTGTTAGCTCCAAGTGGGATAGGGACAGAGGCACCTGGCAGCTCTGAAGCAAACGTAAGAAGTCGAGAAAGAAATCTTGCAGGGACCTAGCATAGCCACCTAAATGCAGGAGAAAGTTTCAAATAAAAACCTAAGTTTGGTCTTGCTGCTTAGCCTATCAACCAAGTCAAGTCCTGAACTAAACCATTTCCAGAACAAGTCTGCTGGTGCAGGAGCTGGCTGAGGATTTCACTGGTCCCCAAGAGAACAGAGAAGCAAAAGCCCTAAAGCCATCACTACCTTTAGCTGCAGACCTGGGCACACAGGGACAGTTCAGCCGAGCTCAAGCTCTGGAGCACCTCTGGTGTCTGCTTCTGGCCCAGCATTGGAAATGGCTTTTCTCAGCTGCTTCATCTTCTAAACTGATGTTCCTGGGCAGAATAAAAGAAGAAAAAAGAAATAGGAAGGGAGACGTTGGTAAAAAAATCAACCCGGCAGTAGTTGCTACCTATTTAGCGAGGGGGATTTAATGATTTAAGCCAGACTTCCTCGAGCTCAGCATGTCTCCATGTTGCACAGAGGTTACTCACTTCACACACTCTCTTGTCCAAACATAAAGCTTAAGTTATGTCCCAACGCCTCCAGTGTCACCCTTGCTCCTCAGGATGGAAGCTGAAGTGTCTGGGAACCGTAAGACTTCTACAGGCTGGTGCTGGAAGAGGAACAAGGAGAGAAGCTGTGCAAAAATTAGCTAAGAATAGCGATAAAGAAGCTGGGTAAGGATAATTAAAATACATGCATGTGCTGCAAGAAAGGCCATTGGCTTTTCTGCATGACCTGCAGAAGGAATGGCATTGACATGTCGGTAGAGCACTCAGCACAGGGCAACAGGCTCCCGAGGCTCCTTATTTCTCGGTTACTTCTAATTTTAAAGTGGTGGAAGAGGCAGCTCAGATTGTTTAAAGATGTTATTTTGGTCTCTCTTACACCGCTTGGTACACAGCCCATGATTGTGTCCAAAAGAGGCAGATCTGGCTGGAAAGACCGAATGCTGCTTAGTATTTTCCCTGTTACATTTTCACATCTTGGGGAAAACTGTGGTAGCAAGGGATCTGCACCTAAGCTTTTCTAATTCGTGTGACCATCGCTTACTCGGCATGACACCACAGGTCTCACTTCTCTTGGCAGCAGTACAGGGCTCACACTTTCATATGGATGAAGTATTTTTGAGCAATTTCTCCAATTTAATAAGCACGAACAGGGTCCTCTTAGCATCGAGCAGATAGAATTTTTGAAAAACATTTCAACAAATCTGCTCCTGTGGGACTGGGACAGAAAGCTTGCCATGTACACACATGTGATTTTTTTCTTATGTTGTCCTTCAGCCTCATGGATTTTGATGAAATACCAAGCCAGATTCACGGCTCTGTGCAGAGGAGCACGCTCCCAGCTCCATGGCTTGGTGGAAAATGGTAATACTGGCACATTTCCTCCCCTTACAAAAGGGCTCAATTTGCTCCATGGACTGGGAACGCATAAATGAGATTTGAGATATGAAGCTCGCCTCCGACAGACTAGAAAATAACATGGAAATTAAAAGATTAAATAAGGGGCATCTCCATGGGGTTGCTCACACAAGGAAGGAGTGAACAGTCAGAGCCAGCAAAGCCATTTGATGTGCATGAAAACAGAAATAGCAGCAAGGAACCGTCCTCAGATAGACAAGAGGAAAATCGAAAGAAGCGGGGGAAAGCAAGGAAAGACGTGAAGCAAAAGAAAACCAGAAGACACAGTAGCAAACCTGAGCCTTGCAAGGAGAGGATCTGGCTGGAGAGGGAAAGGGGCAGCATTCCCCCCACGCAAAGGGGCTTGATGCCTCTGCCCCCCCCAGCCCCTAAGGAAACACTGGTAGGAAGTAGAAACACGTGTCCATGTTATAATTTCTCGTTGTTTACTACTTCTATGAAATTTTTCAAAACACGCACATGATGCTCTGGGAATGGAGCCAAAGCTGTTTTGAGCATCGATGTCCCCCTGCACACACCATGGGCTGCTGCTCCCCTCCGGAGAGGTGCAACCGCATTGGATTTTTCTGCTTTTCCGCTGCAAAAAGGATCCCAGCAAAGGGGCCTCAGGGAGTGCAATGTGGGATTTCATACATGCACTGATTCATGCCTCAAAAAGAAAGCTTGTGCTTATCTTCGCTTATTGTTCACCAGGTATTTTGTGATCAAACAGGTTTCTTGTGCCCTGAAAATGGGGATTCAAATGCTGCTAGTGGGAAGAGACAGACCTGGAAACAAGTTAGTGTTTGATTTTTACCTCTGAGACAAAGGTTTTATTTTTCAAGTCCCAAAAGTTCTTGTGGAATGAGAATGGGAATTATTTTTAGCTCTACAAACTATTTCTGTGAGTCAAGAAAATGTTGTTACCATCACCACGCAGAGAGGGCACTGAAGTATTAGCCTTACTGATGCTTCTTCCCCTATGGCCCACACAGATCATTTAAAGGGTCTACCTAGGGCAAGAAACAAAATCAATATTTTAATCTTTTTTTTCAGGCTGGATCTGGCATTTCTGGAGGGATTCAGAAACTCCATGGGTTTTTTTTTCTTTCTTTCAACTTGTGAACTCTTTAAGAGTAGAAATCCTAATTAGGCCAGAACACGTGTTACGGTCATAAAGTGAGTGAAACCACATCTCCCACATCTCAGTCTCACAACATTCCACCAGACCAGGTTTCTTCCTGTGTTCCGCAAACCAATAAACAAAAGCTCAAACCTGCCTGCCCGTGACAGGGTTTAGACTTGCCATGCCACTCAAAAACCTTATGACAGACTAGTTCATGACAAAAGGATGTCAGAATGACTTTACCACTTGCAAAAAGAGACAATTAATTAATATTACTCTCCATGTAGCTCCCTCCTCTTTGTTTGAAGCCTTATTCCCAGAGGTGGTACTCCAGCTCTCTTGAAAGGAACGCGAGCATTAACACTGCCTTCAACTGGCTTTGGACCTTAAATATTAAAAAAACCCACACCGTGTTCTTCCCAACAAGATTCACTGTTAAAAATAGATTAAAGGGAATGGAGAAAACATACAGAAGGGAATAAAGGAAGAGAGAGAGAGTCACAGAGTGTGAAAAAGAAGCTCTGACCTAATTGAAGAAACCCAGAATTTTGCCACTAACTTAAATACAAACAAGCCTCAGCCTGGAGACCACAAACCAACTATTTCTGCATGAATGGTTTTTGAGGGATGGCATTGTGTGGCTTGCCACAGTCCTGCACCAGGCAGCAGAATGCTCAGCCTTGTTACAAACCAGCTTCAAGGATAACACATGTGATGAAAGCAAGATCTCTTCCGTACTGTGGGTGGGCTTGGAGATGCTGGTGGGGAGATGGGTTGCTTCCATTTCTTTCTTTTTATTTTTCATTGTAAGCCTTTTATGCACTGAATGTCACTTAGATAGCTAACCTGGAAAGATGAGGGATTTCATCGTTGACTGGCATGATGTAGATGTAAAGTGTCCCTTGGACTGTGCGCTTGCCATCTGTCAGCTGCACGTAAAACTATCCTCTAGGCTTTCTGTGTCATTATGCATGTACAGCAGCATCAGTCCTACAGGAAAGAGAGGGGAAATTAAAATGAAAACCCTGGATTCTCTAAAAACTTAGAACATAGCAATAGCATCATTTCCCCAAAAAACAACAAAAAAAAACACTCCAGCTCCCTGGAACTTAAGATATGAGTTGAGATCTTTAAATACTACATATTCGGTGTCCCCGAAAGCCCATCCTGCTTCCACTGAAAGAAATCCTTATTGCCATTGCAATGCTGATGCCCAGTCCTGCAGTGGGGGCTGACTGGTGAAGCCACATGCAAACCCATAGGACCCACAGCCCAATGCCAGCACCCAGACTGCCCCTCTGATGACATTCCCCCCACTACTGCTCTCTCCCCCAGCCACACTTTCTGAGGGAGAGGGCTTTGATATTTCTTTTCCACGGTCTCCCACCTTGCAACGACTTGTAGCTGAGACCCCTCCCAAGGGGTTAAGTCTGTGTTTAGCAGCCCTGGTGGATCCTTTATTCTTGCTGCTATTCCTGCAAATGCAAGAGCAGAAGCAGCACAGCAGGGCTCTGGAAGTCATTCCCCGGCTAACTTACGGAGCAGAGAGCGAGCCAAGCTCGGCACGCTTTGGAGCAGTCCCCATGGGAGGCCTCGACCACTGGCAATTTCTTCAGTAAATTTTGGGAGCACTTAAAAGAGACTCATACATGATGTGTTCTTCAACACATCTGCTTTGCAGGGCTAGAGCTCTCCCTAAATGTTGTGCTCCTTGGGCACAAACATAGCCCTTGTCACCACAGCATCCAAGTGCTTCACACTTGGTCGGTGGCCACGGCTTGCCAAGCCCTCGCTGGGGTAGGAAAGCGCAGGCAGGCACAAGCAAATTTATCAAGTAACCTAGAAAGTCAGTGACCGCAGGAAGATCCAAAACGCTGCTCCTAGAGCTCTGGTGCAGCTTCCTACCCACACAGAGCTTTTCAACCCATTTAAGGGCAAGGTGACGGTGAAACATGGGATCCAGTTGTTCACGGAACAGGCTTAACTGGCACTGAGGTAGTCATCAGCTTGAGTGTATGCAGGTAAAAACACCCAGAGTTTGCTAAACTTTAGGTACTTCAAAGCACTGGGGAAAAATTATTTCCATGTTTTTTAAATTGCAAAGACTGTATTAAAGAAAAAAACATTTCTAGAAACAATTAGCTTAATCCACTAAAAGTCACCCATGGCAACTAACGAGATACAGAAACAAAATCTCTACCACTTTCTTGCTCTCCTAAGATTTTTAAGACACCACGTAAAAGTAGCATGCCCCACAGTTCCCCTCAGATTTCCCTCCCCAAAAGCAAATCGCCAGTGGCTGGCATCATCAGCTACCGAAATCACCAGACATGCACCAATGTGGGAGACAAGCTAAAGCCCAGTCCTCCCAGTCCCACCCACTGCACTGCTACTCCCCAGCACATAGCCTCTGCAGTGAAGAGAAAAAACTCACATCCATCTATGCCTGCAAAGGAGTTTTAGTTCACAGTCCAGAAGCCAAATAAATCTCTGGCTCCTCAGAAACAAGGAGAAATGGCCTAGTCTTCATCGCGCTGGTGCAAATATATGACTCTCAAATTTAAGGCCAGGGGAAAGGTTTTCTCCTGATGCATCAGTAGCAGTGAGACAATCCCTACTCAATTCAGATTTTGCAAAATTGAAAAAGATATCCTCCTTGTGTCCCGCTGCCCACCAGAGAGCAGAGTGTGTATGGGGAGGGGGGGGCAGGGTGGCAGCCTCGGACACCCACACTCAGAGCTGACCCAGCCCCAATACCTCCAAGACCTCACCGACGTGAGCAGGATTAGATCAGTCCCTAGACACACCAGCCTCCACAGGCTTTTTTTTTTTCTTTTCTGGTTTCTGCTGCAAAATAAGTATTTATGGAAAAGTGCATTTACATAACTGAAAAAAAAATTAAATAATTTAGCTTTTAAGTCTTTGTTGGGAAGAGGAAATCACAGCAATTGACAGCAAACTTTCCAGAGGATTCTAACACCTGCTTTATATCTCACTTCAGGCAGCTTGCACAGGCTTGAACATTAAACAATCAAGTGCGTTGTTGGCTGTATGAGCCAAGCGAGCGGTCCCAGGACACCTTCAACAGCTCCCGAAACAGGTAAGAGGTGGGGGCTCCTCCTCGCAACCACAGCCTAAAGGGCCCCCCTTCACTGTGGGGATTTCGACTCTGACGAACTCCTCCAGAGGAACTGACCGGCTGGCGTGTTTGTTTTTTAATTTCTAAAATGCAAAAAAGCCCTCGTCCTTCAGGTTAACTCGCATTACTTGCTTCTCAGCCTCAACCCAAACCGTCTGCAGGCCACCTGGATGCCAAATAACACCCAGGGTGCCAAATACCCCCTAAGGTACCAAATAACCCCCAAGGGTACCAAATACCCCCTAAGGTGCCAAATACCCCCCCAGGGTGCCAAACACCTCCCGGCCGCTCCCTCTCCCCTCATTCTTGCACCCTTTGGCGCGGGCACTGCAGACATGCCAAGCTGCAGAGGGATTTTTTCCGTCCTTTTTTTCCCTCTTCCTCCCCCTCGCCTTTATTTTTTTCCCTTTCCTGCATCTGGTTGCCCAGCGGA
>NW_009725893.1:0-742 GCF_000703405.1 Apaloderma vittatum | reverse complement strand
AGAGCTGACCGAGTAACAACAATCACACCGATGCGGTTCCATGCTGTTCTCAGTTTGTTGCTCAAATTAGTCCCATATATATACAGTTAGGCAGGGTTCACACACACACACCAGGTGCAAGTTATAATAAGCTTTGGTTTTTGTTGATGTTATCAAGCCATGTGGGTGTTAGATGCCCTTGCTGTGGTTAGAACACCCTATCGTACGTCCTTGCACATCCAGCAAAGTTCTTGCAAAAACGGTTTACTCCCTCTTCAAGATAGCTTCAGGGACAGAGCACAAGCTGGATTGTCCAAACCTTAAAGGGGTATATTGTGTTCCGGTTCTGCAAGAAATTCCCCTACATATCCCCCTTTTTCTTTTTGGACAATCCACGCTTGATCTACTATTCTTTGCAATCCTTTCTTTAAGCACGTCCAAATAATACAACCAATAACTAAACATATCAGAATCCTTACAATCATTCGCAATCCTACTCTAATCAATCCCTTTAACCATACCAGGAGGTTTCCCAGCAATCCTGTTATCCAGCTGTCTAACAACCCTTGTTCTTGTTGAAGCGCATTCACATGCTGTGTCAGGTGTTGAATACTCTTGTGTATAGACTCACTGTGGTCATTCAGATTCATACAGCACATTCCTTCAAAATCTTCACATACATGTCCTTGGGCTAATAATAAAAAAATCAATAGCTGCTCGATTATGTAGCAAAGCAGGCCTCATGCTATTTTGATCTAATAAC
>NW_009725892.1:359-2015 GCF_000703405.1 Apaloderma vittatum | reverse complement strand
CGGATCTGTTCTATTTTGTTGGATGTTGTAAAGTAGGATCGAACGTACACGGAGGCGCAGGTGTGCGTGCGCAACTTCTGTGCCGTGCCAACAGGTCTTAGCCCTTTTAACCTGATACCTTGTAACATTTAGAGTGTAAGGGTGTAACAACTGCCTAGAGATTTCTTTCTTTGGGGTCCCTCTTCGAGGGTCCTGGCCAGAGCCAAAATAAACTGTGATGACCCGTGTCCGATTTCTTCGCCGTCGGGGACTAAGATCGGATTCTCTCTCCCCTTGTCTTATCCTGGTGTCTTTCCACTCGCTCTTTCTCGCTTTCCCGTGGTTTTTTTTGCTCTTTCCATTCTGTTCTGTCTCATAACTCTCTTCTCCTCTTCTTTCGGTCCTTTCTCAATCCCTCCTGGTCTCCATGCCTGTTTTCCTTGCCCTCCTTAGTATTTGTCTTCCTCTTTGTGGTGTTTGTCTGTCACTCTTTCTGCTCTTTCTTTCTCTGCTCACCACATCTTGTGCTTTCTTTTCACTCCATTCTTGTCTCTCAGCAGTAATTTACTCTGGTGCCCCTCTCCTCTTTCTCTCCATCTCTCGCTCCTCTTCTGTTCCCTGCTGTCTTCCTCTCCTTCTTCCTCTTTTGTTTGTCACACTTTCCGCTCTTTTTGTCTCTCTTCACAACCCCTCTCTTTTTATCTTCTTCTGCTCTGACTTTCCAGTCTTTTGCTCTCTCCTCTCTCTTTTTCTGTTGTTTTCCCCCTTTTGCTCCCTCCTCCCTGTCTTTATCTACTTCCCTACTTCCTTCTGTCCATATTTACCTTCTTGCCTCTACTTTCTCCTTTTTGTTGTTCCCTCCGTTGCCTCTGTTCCCCGTCTGTCTGTGTGTCTCCTGTCTCCCTGCCCTCTCTCCCCCTTGAGCCGTCTGCCTCTGTTCCCCGTCTCTGTCCCCCTCTCTGTCCTACCCCCTTCCCTTCTCTCCCCCATCTACCTGTCTATCCCCTCTTTGCCCCTGCTCTTTGGCCTCTGCCTCTCTTCCTACCCCTTTCTGCCTGCTCTCCCTCACACCTTGTCTCTGTCCCCTGTCCTTCTTATTCCTTTACATCTATTCTTTCTCTGTCACCTTTCCCTGCCTTTCTCTTCCCCTCTTTCATCCTTGCCCTGCCACCTTCTATCTACTGCCCTGTCCTCTGCCTTCCCCTGTGTTGCCCACTTTTCTTTCTGTCCTACATTTTGTGTGGTCCCTTCTCTGTCCAGTGTCTGTCTGGGCACCCTGTTCTGCAACACAGTTCACTTTAATTATCTGGTTCAGCTGTCCATCATCTCCAGTTGCAATTTCTGCCCTGTTTTGAGCCCCATAAATGAGTAGAAATGTACTTCCTTTTACAATTATTATTATTATTAATTCACAGAGATAATTAATTATATCATGAGAATATTAATGGTATTTATCTTACTGATAGTATAAGTGATATCAATAAAATTAAAAATCATAATCCTAGCCTTACTAAGATATTGTTTATTAATATGCTTACTACATATAAGAACACTAATATTTCAACAACCTAGCATCTGGTGATGTGCACAGCAAAGTGCTTCAAGACCCCATATAGAAAAGTGAAAAGTCTATTAGAATAACAGAGCGTTGCCAAGCCGGCCTGCCGCGCGTCAGCT
>NW_009725892.1:0-323 GCF_000703405.1 Apaloderma vittatum | reverse complement strand
GCGGCCGGACTAGGAAGCCTCGACCCCTGCGCGCGACTGGTTCAAACTTTTTTTTTGTTTCTGAGACCGAGATCTTCGTAAGTGCACAGTTTGCACGTCACCCCTGTCGTCCTCCCCCTTTTTTATCCCCCTTTTTTTTTAAGCATCCACTTTTTCTATCCACTTCGGAGTAATATTGAAATTGATTTGAATCTGCATATAAATATATATTAATACAATCTAAATATTGGTCATATATTTAGGTTAATTAAAATTTTTCTTCTATTTTTAAATACATTAATAAATGAAACCTATTTTAATATTAGTAATATTTACAGAATGAT
>NW_009725891.1:0-771 GCF_000703405.1 Apaloderma vittatum | reverse complement strand
ATAAGAAATTATTTTGGAGTTTACTTGGAATACAGACTTCTGAATGTTGTCTCCTGTTCCTCTCTCTTTCTGCCTGATTGTCTCCCCTGAGGCCATGGAGCAGCAGCCCTGCACCTGTGTACAGATGCTGTGATTTAAGGTGTTCCTGTGACCATCCAGTCGCTTCTTCTGCAATAGATCGTAGGAGCAGGAAGGAAGCCCTGACCTGACTTCAGCAGCGTCAGTGCAAAGCCTGAGCCCAGGAGCTTCTACCCACAGCCCCTGCAGATGTAAGTAGGTGGTGGAAGTGGCTCCTACCATAGATCAGTCTCCAAAGCCATGGGAATCATGGACTCCGTGGACTTGTGCACCTGCTACGCTGATGGATTCCTTTTGGAATCTGACTTCTGCACTTCTGACAGGGAGAAAAGATTCATCCATATTGAAAAAAAAATGGCCAAAAAAAAAAAAAAAAGCGCTTATTCAAGCTTCAAAGTAAATCTTCCAGGTTGAAGAGTTAAATCTCTGTCCTCCCTGTGAAGATCCAAATAGCATTTAGGCAGATGACATGATGTCTGCCTTGGCATGCATCTCAAGTGAGAACTGCAATTCTCTGTGCAATTAAGCAGCTGGTGTAAGTGTCGCTGAAGATAGAATTGATTCTTCTCTGGTACTGAACATCTCAGTAGGTTGATGATGGTGTTTCATGCCTGGGAGGTGAGGAAGGAGAAGCTCAGATGACTGATTGGTCAGAATGCCTGTTGAGCTAAAGACAGCAATTGAAGCCTGTTA
>NW_009725890.1:935-1137 GCF_000703405.1 Apaloderma vittatum | reverse complement strand
GGTGCTGTCCCCTGCTGGAGCTGATCAGTGTAGGCTTGGGTGTCTCAGTCTTCTTCTTGCAGATCCATGGCTTTAGCACGTCCTACTGGAGTGACGCCACCTTGTACATGGGTGTCTTGTTTTGTGGGGCTACAGACACTGCCCACCAAAGGCACTTATGGTCCCTGGACATCCCCCAGGTTCGCCAGGCAGCACCACATGA
>NW_009725890.1:0-701 GCF_000703405.1 Apaloderma vittatum | reverse complement strand
AGGGACACCCCAGTCTTGAGGAACTGTACTGGAGAGATGCCATTTCTTTACAAAGACGCCACGCAACTTTCAGTTGTGACCCAGTGCAGGACACATTTTTATACAGTTCAGCTGTGAGAGAGACAAGGTTCATTCATTTGGAGAAGTGCGATGAGTACAAACATTTATGTAGGTACATAACAAGAAATAAAAAGGTAAGTGATCATAATGTTAAAAGTGATCATAATGTTAAAAGAAAGTACAGGCTTTCAAGAGGAATCCATGTGAGTAATTTGCGGAGAGAGATGGGAAGCTTTTCACTGTTGAGAAATATCCCTGAAAACACTTTCCTGATGCCATCCCTGAGCTCCTGGTTCCTCAGGCTGCAGATGAGGGCGTTCACTGCTGGAGGCACCACTGAGTACAGAACTGACACCACCAGGTCCAGGGATGGGGAGGAGATAGAGAAATGCTTCAGGTGGGCAAACATGCCACTGATCACAAACAGGGAGACCACAACCAGGTGAGGCAGGAACGTGGAAAGGGGGTGCTGTCCCTGCCCCAAGGGATCCTCAGCACGGCCCTGAAGATCCCAACATAGGAGAGCAAGATAAAAACAAAACATCCAAATGCTAAACAGCAACTAGCCACAAGAAGCCCAAATTTCCTGAGGTAAGAACAGGAGCAGGAGAGCTTGAAAACGTGAGGAATTTCACAGAAGA
>NW_009725889.1:60294-64318 GCF_000703405.1 Apaloderma vittatum | reverse complement strand
GTCGGGACCCCATCCCAGGGAATTTCCAGCTACTGAGAGACCCCCCTCGAGTGCTGCTGCTGGAAAGACCCTCCAGTGAGCCTTTGCCCGCTGTGGGGTGAGTGATTCCGTTTCTGGGGTACCCGTCAGAGAGAGGCTTCCCCGACTTGGTGAGTGTGTGCACGTTTTTGATCGTATTTCTAAAAGGAATAGTTGTGAATTCCTAAACGAAGTTGTGCAGCAATATATTGCCAGCCAGCATCTGAATCTGCAATATGTTTTGTCTGTCGGACTGCGAGGTGGTTTTCTGATTGGAATAAATCTTGATTTTCAGTAGCTGCCCTGTCTATTTGCCTATGCAACAATGCTGAGCCGGGATTCCCAGGAGGTGAGGGCCAGATTTGCCTCTCTTTATGTGTTGCAGCGTCTTAAAAGCCTGCAATTAATTTTCATTGGTATTTTATTGCTATAAGTATCTTCCTGAACTAAAACACTCGAACCAGATTCTATGGCCTTTGTTCTGCCTTTTGTATAGGTCAGGTTTTGTTGTTGTAGACTTCTGTATGTGGTCAGAGGAATAACATCAATTTAGAATTCTTCCAGAAGTAGTACAAGCATAATCTTTATGAAGTAATTCAGTTGAACATAGATTGATTATTCCTGGTTCCTAACATTTATTGAATATATAAACTTTTTCTGGCCCAGAAGTATTGGTAAGCTGCTACCATCAAAATACAGCGACACAAAGTGTTTTCTCTTCTTCCATCCCTTTTCCCTCCCAGCCTCCAGCCAGAATTCTCAGTCAAGCTCATGAATTAAACTGAGAGGACTGGTGTTGGTTTATGTTGCTGTTGCTTTCAAAAGAAGCAGTTTCTTTTTCCTTTCCCATATCCCTAGGGAAGTAGAACTTCACTATTGTGCTGGAAAGGTTCTCCTTGCCAAACGGTTCTGTGTGAGGGCTCCTAGGCCAGCAGTGCCTTTATTCTGGAGGTCTTCGGCAGGGACAGCATCACTGCCAGGAGACCCCTCAGGTAGTTTGCCTCTGTGACACAAACTGGCGGAGCACTTCCTGCTGTAAGCTCATCCTGGGTGCGCTAAACTGTGTCCCCCAGCGGTGATCTGCCCACAGAGTGGCACAGGTAATTTATGGGTGGCTCGTTTGCAAATGACCTAGACATTTTGAGCAGCTCTCCCAGCTCTCCCTTACTTGTAATTGCATCACGTCGGTTTTGCAGTGGATGTAAGAGACAAATTAGCTGTTAGAATGGCATGCGACAATTACCTCGAACATGCCTGCTAACAAGAGTTCACAGTCTGTCTCCTGGCTGTGCAGCTATCTGGGCTCTCTGAGAGCCAGCAGAGCTCACTGTTAGAGCTCTGTACTGCCTTCTGGTCTGGGTTGCATGCCACAACTCAGTTCCCTGTCAAACTGCCTGAAAAGAAGGGGGAGAGAAGAGTGAAGACTTAACATTATTTTAGACCTGAGAAAATGCACTCACTTTCCATTGAATTTGTAATTGAGTTTATGCTGATCTTTTTGCTTTTTCTATTGATATGGTGCTTTTATTTTAATAACATGTTTAGTCTATATTATGCTATTCAAAATCTTAAGCATATGCTGTGTGTCTCGCATTCAGCAGCATAATACTCTTCCTGGCGGAATAAGCATTACACCTGTAACTCAGTTACAGCAGCCAAAGCTTGTGGAAAATGTGTTTTAAAATCTACTTTTTGGAAGTTTTAGAGTGTCGAAACTTTATGCGCTTTTTGGAAAATGTGTAGTGCAGAAAATGAAAATAACAAGTGATCGCATATCATGGTGGAAAGGTTGGAGGCAAGCAATCATGAATAACATAAATTTGTTTAAAGACCTGAATGATTCCTAATGAAAAGTGCTTCACGGTCGTTTGACTTTACAAAGTGTATGGGGGACCTAGTTGTGCTTTTCTGGCAAAGTGTGATAAAGGACTTGGATTATTTTTGTATTCAGTATAGGAATAGTCATAATAAAACTCTAGAAAGCATTTTGCAAATATTAAATTAGAAAGTATCAAAATACTCTTTTCAGCAAGGGAATTATTAGTACCTCAGGAAATTGCTAGGTTAAATAACTTGTCCAAAGCGAATGAAAAAAACAAGTGTCAGACCAGATTTATTATTGTAAAATTAAAAAAAAAGTAGAAATGTTTGGAGTTGCAGTGGAATTTCTAGCCCTTAACTCCTGTGCTGTCTAGAAGGCTTTGGGCTTGGTGGTAGCCTTGTACACAGGACATGTCTTCAGGAAAGGTTGTAAAGACGATGTCAGCTCAGTTGCGAGGGGAATGGAACTGCTGGTGCAAAGCAGAAGACGCTGCTGTATTGTTTCATGGCAAGGCAACAAATCTGGGCAAAAAAAAAAAATCACCACGAAGACAAAACACTGGGGCAGACTTCATCATACCAAAGCTCGATGGGCTCGACTCCATTTCTGCAATCCAACACCTGTAGCTGCGTTGTGGTGCAGATTGCAGAACTACTTCTCCATTAGGATTTACAGCACGAGGTCTGGTGAGAGTTACCCACAGGGATTTGACTTTTTTGGCAGCAAAGGTACAGGGAGGCTTTTCTGTCTCTTGGGGAGGCTCAGCGGTAGCAGTGGGTATAAATTATTAGGTTACGGGAGTCTGTGTCAAAGCTGTCCAGTGTTAATCTCATTGGATGTATCTGTATTTAGAATTAATTGTGTTTCGGCTGATACAGACTCACATAGGAACTGTGTTTGTGTACCTACTCATTTGCATGTTAATGGGGTTCTCCAGGGTTTTTCCTTGATCTTTAACAATAGGAAAGCCTGGCTAATTGAAATTTATTTGAAAAGGGTTTATTTGCCTCTTGGGCTAGGTACAGTAGGCTGTAACAGCTGAGGAAGGCGGCAGTGCTTGTGGTAGTGAGTTAGGCTTTAATACCTGAGGATACTTTATGCTGTCAGGATAAATTAACAAAGGAGGTGACTGGCTGACACTGATCCTTCCTGCGTTAACCACCCTCAATTGGTTTTGGTCCAGCCTGTTCAAGCAGTGACTGCTTCACAGCAGCAGAGGTGGAAACTCTTGTTTTTTAGTAGAAGAACCTGCATGTAAAGCTTTCCATGTGACCCAGCTGTACACTTCCCACAGCTGAATCCAGCTCAGGAATGTAGGAATTACAGCCCACAAAGATCTGTCCCAATTAGCATGGCTAACACTCATAAATTGAATGCAAACGGTTAAACTGTCCTTAAAAGCTATACATTGAATTCTGGCTTTGTTTGTTCTGACTTTTCGATTCTCTAAACTCCTTAATCCACTGTCGCTGGTGCAAGAGACTTCTGTCTCAGACCTTAGTGGAGTCTTGCGTACAAGTCCCTTGCTCTCTACATGACTCCTGTCCAGAAATGCTGGAAAGCGTTGGTGAAGCATGAAAGTTGCTGTAGCAGATCAACATGCTCTGCGAATTACCTCTAGGCTGGGAATATCATGATGGCTCCATTTATCAGCTGCCCCTTTTGCCAGCACCATCAGTCAAACTGGAGCTGGAGGTCCAGATTTCAGTGTGGAAATAACATTTTGGGTGAATGATGATGATTATTCGTTGAGGGTAAGGGTTGTGTATTTTTACTACTTATCCTCTGTGGTCTGTGTTTTCAGCTAACTGCATGAGAGCTATTCTGATGTGGTCTGTATGGGATCCTTTGTTTTTACCCCAAATAATCTGTCTAGATAGTCAGCAAAAAACACTACAGGGCCTGATTAACACTTCACTAATCTCTGTGGTTTAGAAGCTGCCTATGATTTGGTGATCTCAGTCCTCTCTTTGTAAATATTGAATTGCTGGGTCTTATATCGAGGTTTTTGTTTATAAACAGTTCATTACAAGGCAAATAGCACATTTCTAAGTAAGAACAGAGCATAATCACAGCTGAAGCACAGCTGTCAAAATAAAATGAACACGAAGTGCAGTTATTGCTTTAATTGTGTTTATATACTTGTTAACTCTGAAAACTTCATGGGCCAAAGTCGTTCTTCCT
>NW_009725889.1:57125-60263 GCF_000703405.1 Apaloderma vittatum | reverse complement strand
GATGATAGTGTGGGAAGCAATGGGCTACCACAATGGATAAATTCCAAAAAGGGAATTAGCATCTAGTATGGCACCATCTATGCCTTGTACTGAGCTAATTAGGGAGCAACTCAATTCCTTTTCCTAATGTGACAACCTGGGTTTCTAAAGCACCCTGCTTAAAGAAGCATGAGAATTGCACTGCTGATAAGAACTAACAGCTCTTGTTGAAATCAGTAAGAATTGTCGGGTACCAAGAAACTCAGAAATCATAGAATCATAGAACAATTCAGGTTGGAAAAGACCCTTGGGATCATCGAGTCCAACCATTGACCCTACACTACAAGTTCACCCCTAAACCATCTCACCCAACACCACATCTAAATGACACTTGAACACATCCAGGGATGGCGACTCAACCCCCTCCCTAGGCAGTCTGTTCCAGTGTCTGACCACTCTGTCCATGAAGAATTTCTTCCTCATGTCCAGCCTAAACTTGCCCTGTTGCAACTTGAAAACATTCCCCCTGGTATGTGTAGGTCCTAAGACTGGAAGCAATTGTCTCGATCATCAGCAGGGAGAGCTCTGTGGTGCAAGACACGCTGAAGCTGGCAAAACTGATCCCCAGGCTCTTGTGCATCACAGGGCAAACAGTGCTGGGCCCAGGGGGTGGGAAGTGTGGTGTTTGAGCAAGGGTGGGCTGTAGTCACCAAAAATTGTTGCTCTGCTGCCCTGTTTCGTCTCCACATGTGACAGATAGAACTGAATGACAATTAAGTGGATTTGAAAGTAAATCCCTGATGATGAGGAATGATGACCAGGTTTATTTGACTTTAATGAGTTTATTGGCATCTGACTCGGAGGGCAGCTCTTTTAACCAAAGTACTTCACGCTTCTGCACACTTCAACTTCAGGCTAACTACAGTACTTCGTTCTCCACAGCTGTTTCTTTCATTTTGGCAATAAATCACTGCGAATGTCTAGTCAATCTTTGTAAAAATATAATGGAGGAAACTCAGTCTTGCCATAATTGACAGCAGCAATGGCAAAGTAAGGCACAAGAGAAAGTGTTAAATGCTCTTCAGGTGTAAATCCACTGTACCATGTAAGCAAATCCGACTCTCTGGTAACAAAATACAAAGTAATGTTCTGAGATGGATTTTTTTGTTGCTTGTGTCTGCATCTGTTTGACTGTGTTTGCCATTGACTAGAAACAATGTTAAAGCAAGCAGCAGATGTGCATCCAGAAATACACTGAGATACTCTTAAATCAGCCTTTGTTTTCAAAGTTGAAACAGAACGTTAGTAGCCAATTGGTTAGTAAACTCAGGGAGCGCTTTAGAAGCACCCTTTAAAGAAAGGATGTCGTAAACTTTAAATTGGTCCTAAGGGAGCTGCACAAGACCATCAGCAAATAGAGCATTGAAAAAAAAAAAGTATGTCAGGAATGCTTTTTTTCCACCAGCTGGAGCTTGGAAGCATGAAACTCTTCAGGTCATGCTGGGTGGAACCACACCATATACTGCAACTTCTTATTTTTGTTGTTGTTATTGCTGTGGTTTTAAGCCGATTGCCGCAGTGCTGGAGCTTAAAGCTTATAGCTCCGAAAGGATCACACCGAGAGAGTGTTTTAATGGCTGCAGTGGCGAGTTACCATGTGTTACCCTGGAGTGCCCTTTGCCCAGCATCGCCCGTGTAGGTTTTGATTTTTGACTCCCACATTGCCCCTTAAAGCCAGGCTGTGTTTACTTATCTCCACCTTGTCTTGTCTTCCCCTGCCCCCATTCAAGTGCTTTTTTTTTTTGTTTTCTTGCATGTGGCCCCTTCATACTTAAGAACTTTATCACAAATTGTCAGAGCTTTGGAACTCCTCAAATTCCCTTGAAATCTGTTGCTACGGTGTTTTATACAACCTAGCACTTGGGAAGCCACAAGATTGTATCGATGCTGTACCCGTGGCACTGGCGAGGGACTGCTTTGCCCTGCACAGGGGAGTGTGGGCAGAGACTTCCAAGTGTCTGTTGACGCAGATGACTGGGCACATTCACACAACGTGTAGCATCACACAGAGAAATGAGTTTAGGTCCAGTCACTGTCTGACTGCTGTGTCTCGTAGGCTTTGCCTTTCTGCTGTACACTGGTGTTGCCTGGAGTAGCAGCTCTCCTATGGGATCTTAGTCTCTTGCTGTTCATTTCTTTTTGTGATTTGTAGACTTACATGGAAAGCTTGTGCTCTGTTTGTTCAGTGCATAACAGAAAATTTGATCCTGCTTAACGACTGGAGGTTTGGGGGTGGCAGTAAGAGGCAAAACCAGTGATGAGGGAGCCCTTCAGCTTCGCTGCCAACCCTGGCTCAGGTTCTGGACCTTGGAAGCTGTTGAAGGGGCAAGTCAGTGAGATCCCATGTAGGTACAAGGTTTAACTTCAACATTTAGTTAAGGATATGCTTTATGATGTATATTCCTATTTAAAAAGAGGAAGAATAAAACAAGATTAATATTGCAGAGAAAATATTTCCTTTGACCATGGAGTTTTAATTAAGTATTTGGGGGGAAAAAAACAGACCACGGACTTAAGCAATTCTGCTTGCCTAGAGTAATGGATCTAGAAGGTGAAATGAGTCTATTTTTTTCTTGTCTCAATATACTAACAATAAATGGAGGATTGAAAGCAACAAGAGTCCTTCATACAAGCATTTCAAAAGCCTCATAAGGGAATTTTCAGAGGCATATCTTGCTGCAAATGTTACCTTAAGTATTTGTGCATCTATTCCAACACTTGATTTTTAATGTATGTTAGAGTTCTTCTATTAAGCAATGGTTATTGTATGTATTTGCACATAGCAGACAGTGAAATAGAAAGCTTGACAGGCTCACTGTGACTGATTAAATTCTTTTTCCACTTCCATTAGAGTTCTCAATCTCACCTTGAAAATCTCATCCCACGCCCTTGATGTGATTTTTAAATGCCATTTATACTGTGCATATGAAACACAGTAACTTCTGTAAGCTCTGTATTTAATAATGAGGCTGAGAAAATACTTGCAGGTAGTTCCTAGGAAATGGTAACGAAATTCCCAACAGAATATCAAACACGGTCAGAGGTTCATGTTGGTGGGTCTGCTTCCTTTTCTGCATATGTGTGAGAAGCAAACCGTGG
>NW_009725889.1:55925-57094 GCF_000703405.1 Apaloderma vittatum | reverse complement strand
AGGACTGTAAAATGGAAAAGATACCTTTTCATGGTCTCATCAGCCCTTCCGGTCATGTTCCTAGAATGTGTTTTAATGAATAATGTAGAACTGCTGTACTTATTTAGTAATGGCTGCTATTGGGATGTTTGCTCCTGCCGTGATGTCTGATGGGGAATCTGCACTGGGAGAGCCAGGATTAAGTCTGAGAGGAATTTTCTGGGTGAAGGTGGTAGTTCCCAGGCTTCTGACCCACTTTCTTCATTCATCACCTTCACTGCTTTAGCTACCTTCTCTCTGTTGCGAGAAAAGACTGCCCCAACAGTGCTGGGAAACTGAGGCCTCTTTGGAATGAACAATGCTTTATTCAACTTAATTTTGTACTGAAGAACTATTGTAGAAGTTGACTTCAAATGAAGTGGCTTTTTAAATGCTTATTTGAAAATTAGCTGTATTTATGTAGTACCAAGATGAACACACTTTACCACAAGTTCTGTAATCCCAATGTTGGGATATCAGTAACAGTGTTGAAGCATGTACATCAATCCTGGACTGATTCCTGGATTTTGAGGTGCTCATCTTCAGGATCTTAGAGACTGACGTTTGCAGAAGATGATCTAGATCATGGAGGTTTGTTTGTTTTCTTAATGGAAACATTGGTAGAGCAAAATACAATGTTCTGGCAATTGTGCAATAGTCTACAAATTCATATCAGGTTTTTTCAATGGTTTCTTTGAAAATCTCCAACTTTTAGAAAACCTCCCCAAAATCAGAATGTTTCCTTTCTGCGCCGCTGTTTTCCTTTTTTTCCCTTGTAACCACCTTTTTCTTGACATATCCATTCCATTCGTTGATTAGAAGAATCATTAACTTCAACTTTCCAAATTGCATTTCTTTCATGTTTTCAGCAGACCCACACTTTAATTTCAGACAGCAACGAGTTGAGTGTGGGGAGGAAGCAAAAATAAGAATTCCAGGTAGTTTATCTGCAACTCCACTCAAAATCAAAAGCAAAATCAAAATCTGAGACAATTGACAAGAAGCTATGTGACTACCAGAAAGCAACGAATCTCTGGGGAAACCCTCAAAAGATGATGCCAGCAGCTTTGCACACACATGGTGACAAACCCTCATCCTCTGTCAACAGGTGAAGCTCCACTGATTCCAGAGAATCTGGCCAGATAGCTACT
>NW_009725889.1:0-55894 GCF_000703405.1 Apaloderma vittatum | reverse complement strand
GAAGAGCCTCTCGGAGTGGCTGTGGCAGGCAATCTGCACATCAAAACAGTCTGTGTCCTCAGCATCTCAGTCTCTCCCTAAAGGTACCCACTCGAATTTTTGTTTTAATGAGAACATATTTTGATTGCGTGAGAGCCACGGCATTTTTAGATGTTGCAGGCTCCTGGATGCAGAGGAGCGGGCTTGTTCCCTTTCTCAGTAAAGGCTGGGTGCAGTGGGTCAAAGCCTATTTTCAGATACAATTTTTTAGTAAAGAAATTCTCTCTGTTAGCTCCAGATGGCCTATGAAGTGGTGGTTGTGTGCTTATCATCAGAATGTCTAGGTAGCAGATGATGTCAGGATTTAGCTGTGTTCTTATTAGAACAAAAGTTGCAGAATCCAGAGGAAAGAACTAGAAATACGTTATCTTCTCATTTTGCAGCCAAGTATTGCAGATAGAAGATTTCCATTTCCCACTCTGTTCTGAAGACCTACAGGAGATATATATAGAATCACAGAATGGCCTAGGCTGGAAGGGACCTTAGAGATCATTTTAATCCAGCCTCCCTGTTGCCAGGGACACCACCTCTCGACTAGATCAGGCAACACATGGGGCCTGAATGGGAATCGAACCCATGACCTTGGCGTTGTTAGTGCCACGCTCAACTGACTGAGCTAACTGGCCCCCTATATATATATATGTATGTATTTTTTAAAAAACAGAAACACTGCAGCTGATTATTTCAGGCTTAACTTTTATATACTTAACTGGTTTTGATAAGACTTTTTGGTACCAATTCAAAGGTCAGTTGTTCCTCCTCTCTCTGACAATATGTTTGAATAAAATAAAATGTAAACCTCTGTACACTGTAAAATTTGAAGTGGGAGAAAATGCAGATGTTGTGTTTACTTCCAGTAGTTTTTAACTCCTGTTCAGGGAGACAGGCACACACAGCAGTGTGCAAAATATGCCTAAAGCTACAGTTCTTTCATTTCCCTGCACAGTGCCCATAAGAAGAATTATGAAACATGATGTTCACAAGGCAGGCATTTGTTTTTTAAATCAGGATTGGAAGATACGCTGGGGCTTATGAGATTTATATACTCTTGCCTTTTTTATAATTGTTTCTGTAAATGGATGTGAGAGTTGAATCACTTAGCACCATTTGCTGTGCTGGAAGAAAGCATCAAATTTTCAATGGAGCTTATTTTCATAGCTAGGCAAGTGATCTGTTATTGCTGAGAACACCTTGGTGTTAGGGCATACTGCTGCCTTTTCCACGTGAAAGAGAAAAAAAAAATACAAACAGTAGCTCATGCTGTCAAACCTCTAGGATGTGTAGATGTCTTTGAAGATGTGCATTCTCCATACCCAAGTAAGATTTATATTCACAGAGACTGTTCATGTCCTTGGCTCTTACTGATTTTGCCAGGTGGCAGTTTACCAGGATCCTGGATGTTTGTACTTGAAAGACAACAACTTCTTGCTGAACTGTTCTGTAATCAAAACTGTGTGTGTACAGATCCATACTCATTAGGAAAGTCTGCAAATCTTAGCTCAGCTGTTTTACTGCTTTCTTTCATACATTTCTCTCTACCTATACTATACATGCATGCATATACACATATGTTAAAACACAAACCACTGGAAAAGAGAGAACTGTTCAAAATCGGTGCTTCCAGAACTGAATAAAGCGGTGCCATTTCCCATCACTTAGAAGTTTGTCCAGAAAGGGGCTTGTGGATTCAAACTTACGCATTCCAGGAGGAGTTTGAATTAAGGCCAACCGAGACCTCGTTAAACTTGCATCTTAGTTCAAAGTATTTGCTCTCATTAGTGCGTTTCCCCCATTTAACAGTCCAGCTCACAGGAAATTCCACAATTAGAGGTGTGAAATACGAGTGCCCTGGCACTGACAGGTTTTCCTGACTGCCAGCTCGTCGAAGCAGTGACCCCCATCAGATCCACAGGCTGGAGGGGGAGCAGATGAGGAGGAGGTTGGAACTCATCAGGTCCACAGGCTGGAGGGGGAGCAGATGACGAGCAGGCTGGAGCTCATCTGCCCCCAGTGCTCAGGAATGCTGCTCCCCAGATCCCTGCTGCAGGTGACGATGCAACCCAGCCCAGAGATGGCAGAGCGGGGGGTGCTGAGAGTTGAGTCACAGCATTTGTATGTCAGTCTGTCATTTTGAGAACAAAGAACCCGATTTTCAGACACCGAGACCTATTGGACCTATCGGATCGTGTGTGTTTTGTGTTGCTCACGACCTGGACAAACACTCAAAGGCTGGCAGTGTGGTTTCACCTAGGAACCCACATGCAAAACTTGAACTTACCTTTGTCAGACTCATTTAATAAGTTTTTGCTTCTAATCTAAATGTTTAGTGGAAATTAAAGATGCAGTTTTACTTCCAATATGGAGTTAAAACTTATGCTGTGGACACCTACCACAGTCAATGGCATCATATTTTGCATGTAAAGATAAATAGAAATTTTAAATAATTACCATTAGGATTTATTAAAATTTCTCCCTATGAAAGAGAATCACTTGTGAGATATCAAGAAAAATACATAGTTCATAATTTCATGTCTAAGTGAAGAAGTACATTTAGTTAGACCGGATTAATGCACGGTAGTACCACAAAATAAGCTATGTTCTCCTCGTTATTTTTGTGAGACTTCAAGATATTAGTTATATTTCCTCTTGAAATTGATATTTAGCAAACAAAGTTCCAGAATAGGGTCCTCTGCCAGAAGTGGTTTGCAAACTTAAGATTCTGAGGAAGGAGTTTTTCTGTATTAGGTTTTGCTCTGCTGTTGTACCAAAGTTGACCGAATGAGTTTACTGTGGCCTAAAGTAATTGCCAGCTCTTAACCCATGTTGCATGTAGCTACGAGCCTTGACAGGTTTTTTCTCAATAGATTTCTCAGAGAAACTTTTCATCCTGGGTCGCAGGGACAGCAGCTTGTATCGTATGCAGATACGCAATGTTTGAAGTATCGAGGTTGCTCTCCTTGGGGCTGGCAGCAACAAAAATATTAAGATGCAGGATTAAAGTACTCTTGTAATCTCACAGTAAAATAATTAACTCTGATAGTTTGGCAGTTTGATGCAGGGCAAAAGGTCTGTTTGAAGAACGCGATGTCACTAATTACTTTCTGTGATTGTATGTATTGATATTCCAATACAGAGTCAGCAGACAGTAATCTGTGGATGAACTGTGTTCCTGGCAGACTCCTGGGGTGAAATCTCAGGCCCACAGAAGTCTGCAGTAAAAAATCCCCTTTATTCCATGAGCCCGGAATTGCCATGCCTGGGCAATTACACTCTCTCCTTTGGCAGAAATCTGTTGCTTTAGAGCTAATTGCTGGATAAAAGCACAAGACTAAACTAATAGAAAAGCACTGGTTCTCCTAGGTAATAACTAGGAGAATGGAAGGTATAAAGTTGATATTAAAAATGTGGTTTAAGTGAACAATAATAGACATTCACAGCTGAGGCTAAGGTGACCCTTGGCCTGTTACCTCACTGGCTTTTCACAGAAGTGCAAAACACTGTTTTCAACACATGCTTATAATACTGTTTTAATACCAGCACTTTCACTAATGTTTGTGTTCCTTAAATTCACCTGCAAAATGTGCAGTGATTGTGTCATCTAGGACATCTGTGGTTCAACGGGAATTGTTCCACTGCTGCCTGAACTTGTTTTGACCTCTCAGCATGGTATTGCATAAAGCAGGTAGCTTCAGCTGTGTAACGAAATACTAAAAAAATATATATATTTATTTATTCTTACCTATATCTGGCTCCAGAGGTCTGTTTTCTGAGGTTAAGCAGCCTCTTGGTTTTGCAAAGCACTAAGAGAACGGCCACAAGTTCATGCAGCATCATGAAAAGCATTTAAAGGCTTAATTTTCATAAAAACTGCCTTCAGAAGTTGCTTATATATTAGTTCTTGTTCTTACTCAAAACATTGCTGTGAGACTACTCAAAAATCAGAAAACAACTCTTTACTTCTTTGCAATAGAATCTAAGCTTATTCTTCGGTCGTTCTGTAGTGTGGAGGCAGCAGTGATGCCTCTCTGCCAATCTCTCTTAGAGATACTGTTATAAAATAAACCCTAATCTCACCAGAACTTAATATGTAAACACTACTTTTACTTCATATAATTTTGACGTTTATCCCAGTTAGAGTCTTCCTCTCTTCTTGTGTACTTCTTGCAAGTTTATGAAGAAACCTCATGAAGGGTTTCATATAACGGCCATCAACTTTAGCAAAATATGTTACAGCTAAACATGATCGTGTACATTTAAAAATAACGTGGCTTTTGAAAAATGGAAGGAAAAATCCACCAAACTCATTAGGCTAAAGACTGAGGAGGAACCATCTCAATGTGGTAGATGTTCTTTCATTTTGGTGATGTATGGGACCAATTAAAATGTGTTCTCTACAGCGCAGCAGGCATACTATTTATTTTATTATGCTTGCAACATCTAGCTTAAATGTTTTGGAGAAGCAATTTTAAGATCCGGAAATCTCTGAAGAGAAAAAGTTCAAATGACAGGAGGAGATGCCTCAGAGATGTGATTCAGGTTAGATGCTAACTCTTGTTAACCCCTTCTTTAGGTCTGCAGAAGTAGTAGTTTTGACCCAAATGTTTTGCACGGGTCAAGTTGCTTCAGTAAATGTTAGATGAAGACTTTTCACCATTAGTTCAAAGGATTGTATTAGATTGTAGTTGTCTACAGATCAACAGCAGCATCAGAGAGGTGAAAAACAGAAGGGGTTTTTTAGAAGACATTCAGAAAAGCTTAGGATGTGCTGGGTCTCCAGAAAAGGATCTAAGAAAAAGTGTTAGGGGATGCTTTGGGAAATGTCAGCAAAGAGGGGAAATACAGTTTTAGAGAAATGAGCTACTTCATGTTCCTCAACATGGCTGCATAAAGAACATCTGATTCCTTAACATCATAGCCTAGCAACCTGGATAAAAAAATGAGACAGCTTGTATACACACACGTATGGATCGGTTGAATTCAGAGAAGAATGTGTACTGTCTCTTTTTCAAGACAATCTTAGTAATTTGAAATGTTTTGTACTTATAAATTTTGGCAGATTCTCTTTCTTTCTCTCTGAGAGAAACAGAAATGCCTGAAATAAGGATACTGTAAGCACTGAAAAAAGAAAATGAAACAAGAAACTGAAAAGGTTGGGAGGGTCGAAAGAATTGTCTTTAGCTAGAGAAATCTGTAACCCGGGGGAATCCACAGGTAGCCAGTTAAGGCTGCTCTGTGCTTCTAGGCAGTCCTGAGAGTATGATCCATTATTACTGCCACATAAATCTGAGCCTTACATTTAAAGCCTTTTCTTTGGAAGAAATAGGCTTCAGTCTCATTATTCAATCATTCTTATTTTTAAACAGAGGGAACTATTTAGTGCTTTGTTTCTTTTTCCTTTTGCTGATTTGGTATGTATAGTCTGTTAAAATTTGCATGTCATTGACAGTGAAATGCAAGGCTGTCTAAACCAAAATAATCATTTAGATTAGCTGTGTCCTCAAAACAATTTTTTTCCTCTTCTACTAAGAAAACAGCTATTTGAATATTGCCATGTTCCTGCCTGACACATCCCTTTCAGCAGCTTGTTCAGAAGCACTGTAGACACAACACGGTAAAAGCTGAACAGCTATTTTGCCATTTTTCATCATTGACAACGTAGCTAAACCTCACATGAAAGCTCTGTCTCTGGAAGAACAGGTGCCTGACAGAGAAACTGCTCCCGACTGAAATGAACAGAATTGCTTTCTCAGATCTGTGGACTTTTATTAGGGCAAAAATTCAATTTCCAGGCATTTGCCAAGGGATCCTTTGTAGCCCTTCCACTGCTCAGTGTCCATAAAGCAGCTTGCAGTGTGTGGGTAAAAGCAGCGCTCCTGAGTGACAGCTTACCCGTACGCCTGCCTTTTCATTTAGGATGCGCAATGCCGGAATATGATTCCTGTATGTACTGTTGCTTAAGAGCTGTTCTTTCAAAATGAAGGTCTTATGTAGCCATAAAGCGGAAGAATTTCTTCTGTGCCTGTAGCATCCCATGTACATTTTATGGGCCAGGGAGGATAGAGAGGGGAAAGGTGCCAAGGTCATGTTCTGCTCTTCGCATGTGGAAGAGTTCTCCCTGCCTTTAAGGAACACAAACGCTTGTTGGGTTGGAGGGTGCCATCAGACAAAGCCAAGAAGCTGTAGGCTTGCACAGCATACATACAGTGTGTGCCAAAGGCATGTCAGCCACCAGCGTTTACAGATGTTTCCAGATAATTTGAAGGGTTAGAAATTTATCCCAAAATGCAGGGTCTAAATTGATCCTGGTTTAATTGCATAAAGTTTAGAGAAGTCACTTTGCTCGTGTGTTTGGCAGATCCTTGGGCTTGTAATCTTGATGTCTGAGCTGTGTCTGCTAGCACAGAGCTGGTGGAAGAAGCACTTGTGCTGTCAGGCATGAACATGAGGCCGGGGTCTCCTTGGCAGTAAGCATACTCAGCGTCTTTCAAGAGGTGAACCTTTTAGCGTCATCAGAGTTTATAGGTCTTGCCCCATTGAATTATATAAATAGCTACAAGTTACAGCCCCGTAAAATGCTAAATGTCCTTCCCAGGTTGCTGAAGGCACTCAGTTCCCATTGACATCAGCTTTTGTTTAGTTCAGCTGGAGGTCAAAGGGAGTTAAATGCACTTGGAACATCTCCTTTTCTTTGAGAAAGTTTTGAGCCAGAAGACAAGGTATTTTATCAAGTATCTCATCTGAATCTTCTTTACTTCTTTGCTCGTTTCTGTTTGCATGTGAATATACGCGTAGGAGTCTTACACATACATGTAAAATATGGGAGAAAGAATGAGCACTAGAAAAATGAATAAATGTAGAAATCTCCTAGCTAATGAAAAAGCAGCTGTTTTTTCATAGGGAAATAGCTCGTTACAAATTACCTAGTCAGCTCCGAAATTTTAAATTAACTAATGTGTAGGTCATTGATTTTTCTCATGAGTCACACATCTATAATTTAGATGTTTGCCCTAACACCGCAAGATTTTTGCGTTCAGTAGTGTTGCTTGGTTATGACTTTGCTTGTGTGACTACATGTGGATAGACTTCCCCCCAGGAATTACAAGGACAGTATCCTGAGCCCTGATGAGCCTTTAGCCCGTTGTTATAGGCTGGGTCTGTACCCGCATTGACTGCTCTGTGTGACGGCTGCCCAGCCTGAACACAGCCACCATCCTTGAGTGTGTGTGTGCACCGGTCTGTAGGGACTGGGATGTTCTGCTGGGGAACAATTGCACCAGACAACAGCTGTAATGAGCAAAGTGCACAAAGTTCCAGAGATAAAGCTAGCTTTGACAAGATACGCACTTGTCAGGGCTTATAAGATTAAGTTCTCAAGAGGTGACCTCAAGCTATGGTTACCACCTGAAAGTTAAAATCAAGCAGACGTGGATTAATGAACCTCGCTGTGCACCTGCTTCTCTGTCACTTTTGTTCTAACACCCAGACAGGCTTGTTTTCTGAACCAAGTAATCCTGAGCTATAGTGATACAGACGCTCAGGAGCTTGCCCAGTACAGCCTGATGTGGTATGGTGGAAAATTGGTGTGGAAATCTCTTGAGAACGGCTTGTCACGTAGTATTGTCACCCACTGCTACCCTTAGTGCCCCTCATTTTCAGGGCACTAGCTCTCTGCAGGAGAGCATCTCCTCACGAGGACTGGTTTAGGGCTTTCGGTTGACTCATAAGAGTCTTGAAGCATGCACAGTGTTACCACCTCACTGCTGGTGCTGTGGCACCAGTACTGGCACTGGTCTAGGGGCTGTCTCTGTGCACTGCAGGTCCCCAAGGCAGCTGGCTGCCCAAAGAAATAATCATAACATCGTGGGTGGGATGGTCAGCTGGCCCCAGAGTGCTGGGCACACAGTCCCTGCGCTTCTTTAATTTCCAACTCTGAATTCTTTTCCCTGTTTTTGAATGCTGGGATTTCCCTATGTATTTCTACTTCTGTGTCATAGTCATTTATTGTGGTTTCTTTGTTTATGTCAATTCAAAAAGATACATCACTTTTATTATACCTTATTAACACTAATTTCCTAGTTCGCTTAATATTTCTAATTGCTAGTCCTCAAGCCCTGGTTGTTTAGATTAGCCACTGATTTAGTCTTTTCTGCTTACGCTATCTGTTTTTTTAATATTTTTGGCGGGGGGTGGGGCACTCAATCCCGTATAATTATCACTCTACTCACATTACAAAGGACATGTTTTGGAATATGTCGCCATCACCAAAAGCCTGTGAAGCAGCAAGAATACTGAAATATGCTTTTGCTTGGAGAAAACTAATGTGTCTCCCACTCCATAACCCAGAGTACAGTGACAGCTGGGACGATGCTGTGGTCGAGCTATAGATGGATGCTCCCAGTGGTATCTTCGGTGTCTGCAACTAGAAATGCAAAGGCACAAAAATAACCAAACTTGACGGGGACTAAAAAGAAAACTCTTCAACCTAGTAGCACAGAATCCAGTATTTGCGCAAAATGTGCTAAACATTGGATCTCTGGAGGAGCCAAGGATTGTTTTGAGAGGGTTAGTTGAGGTAGGCTTTGATGTCGTATCTGAATTCTGGAGGTCTGTTATTTTTTGCAGTATCTGAGTTCTGCTTAGCTAGAAATACATTCATAAAGTCCAGGAAGCCTTAGGGAGAGGAAAAAAAAAAGAAAAACAATAGACTAGGGGGGAAAAAATAATAAATATTTCAATTAGTAAGCTAAAGAAACTACCAATTTTAAAAAATTGTTCTTTTCAATATCTTTTACTGACAATACACCCAGTGAAAATACATAATTTTAGTTATTTTGTAAGAGTTGCTCCAGATAGTTTTGTATCAGTAGAAATTGCTTAAGGAAATACATTGTAAAGTCTTCCTCATTTGTTGATAAATTAAGTTATTTAACAGAGAGAGGAGTAAGATTATTTGATATAATCATTCCTCTTTCTCTACTTTAAGCTTTTAAAGGAATGGATTAATTTTTTTAAACAAATTATCCTGAAAGATACCATTTTTGCAGAATAACCCACAAGTGTGATTTAATTTATTGAGAGATCTGAGGAAATACTTCGTAGCATGTTTTCAGTTAGGAAGAGAAGTTCATGGACATAAAATCTCTAAGGGATGCAGAAATCAATAATTTTTCATGGAGAAGTAAAGTGAATATATGGTACTTGCATGTGTAGTAAAATCATTTTTTATATGCCATTAATTATCAGTTTCTCAAAATACATGAGAAATGTTTTAAATGCTTGGATTATCTGTCTAGTCTGCTATGACCTGCAGTGCTGGGATATGATTTATCGCCTATCAGCTAGGAAAAAAAAATCTCTTTAAGATTAAATGTTAAATTTCCCTGTAAACTCTGTGAAGAAACTGTTACATCTTGCATTTCTCCTTGTCCCTTTGCATTCTGCAGTGCCCTCCTAAGGTATGACATAAATATTGCTCAGGAACTTCTCTTTCCAGCCATAATTTGTTTTAAACGTTTCACTTTGAGCAGACAGGAAAACAAACAGGCACCGAAAGAAAGTGAAGTTTCAGAAGTGACTAATGATTAGGAAAGGTGTGTTTTATACAGTCAAGACATTTTCTTCTGTTGCTCTGTGCGTGCGATCTCTGCAGCAGTCGCGAGTACTGCTCTTTTTCTTCTGTTCAAAATTACGTTTCGAGTCCAACCATGCAAAATCAATATATTTCAGTCAATCACATTTAAAGCTTTCCTTGATAGCGCATGTTCTTCCTATAATATACTGAGCTATCGCCTTCCAAATTTGATAGAGCCAAGGCTTTGGGACGAGATAAGAAATATTAATGCGGTGTGCGGTTTAAACAAATCAATGCCGCAATCGGCGCTGAGCGCTCGCAGAGTAAACATTTGACTCTGATTTGACAGGCAGCAGTCCCAGTACTTAGCTTGGCCACAGTTCCTGCAATTTGTTTTCATTTGTGTTGAACCACTGAAGTCTTTTGTGCTGCCATTAGCACTTTGGAAGCATTAAGGAGGGAAGTGAGATGGATTCAAATCCATATAGGTACAAAATCAAACTAATCTTCTTTTGTAGCTGAGAGTGAAATTCTGAGAAGCTCGGAATTCTTCAAAGTCATTTCCCCAAATTCATTGTAGAAATCATCAAAGCACTGTTTTTGTCTTACTCTGAAAAGGAGAAGTTGCTTTTCCTGACAAGGCAGTGTATTTTACATTCCAAATACAATCCTGCACTTGCTCAAACTGAACTTGCATTTATTCTTCAGGGCTATATGTGAGTCATTTTGTAGACAATGTATTCTTGTCTACACAAAATAGCATCTGTGGGAGAGTAGCATGTAGCCAACAAATCTATAATTTGAAACTTGCCACACAAATATAATTAAATACTTTTTTTTTTCTTTAAAATAAACAGATTTTCTTGGGGTTAGCAGGAAAGCCCACACAATTCTCTGTCCTATTTTGCTTTCAGTGCATGTTGTCAAGCTTGGTAAATTTTTTAGCAGCTGTCAAAGTAAATTTATTACAGAGGAGGTCTAAGTTCTTGTGTAATCCAGAAGGGAAAAGTCCTGCTGTCTTGGTTCTGCTTCATCTTTTGTCTTTACAACACTTTAAAAGCCTCACGTAGTTAAGATTCAGGAACAGCACTAGTTGAACAAAATTTTCCATCTGCTAAAGAAGAGTGTGTTTGTGTGTGGTGTTTGCATGTAAAAAGTGTGTATTCGTGCTAAAAAAATTTAATTTCCTAATAGCTCACTTTTGAGCAGGTCTGTTTTAAGCATGTAACCTTCTAAGGACATGTTAAACTAATGAAGTAGAATTTGAGAGCTGGAATGAGCACACCACAACAAATGGAGCTATTTCTGAAGCAATGAATTTTTGGTGATGCTTGGCTGAAGGACCTTGAACTTGGGCAAGGGATGAAAGCTGCCACCTCCCCGAGAGAAGGATCTGAGGTTGTGTATGACGGGAAGGCTGCACCCCAACAGCGGTGCGGTGAGATGCCACACTCCATGTCAGCAGGGAAAGGAAACCTCTTAAAGAACCGTGTATAATATGGCACGAAATGCATGAAATCAAGAGGGAGAAAATACTGTACATTTGCATTTATGATGTATTTGCATTTACTAAATATTCTAAAAATACTGGATCTTTTGGTCCCAAAAGTGAGCTAAACTTCATTCATGAATCTGCTCCTTCTGAGGTAGTCAGGACTTCTCCCTTCTGCTCCAGAAAAGCTGTGCTGCCGTGTTCTGACATGCGACCATCTGGTCCGAGTCTGTTAAGTCAATTCTTTACTCCTCTGCAAGTCTGGGTCACTGGCAAAGCACATCCGCGTTGTCACTCTTGAGAAATTAGAGTTAAGCAAGTGCCTCGGCACTTCCGAGGGAACAGTCAGAATTATGAACGGCGAGACGGAGAAGGAAATTAGACTTATTTTTTCATGTCTACATAAAAGTGCATAACTATGCTCCTAAGAACCTTCCTTTAGATGAGCGCATCTGTGTCCTATCAAACAAAAAAGCCTAGAGTTCACCTAAATTAAAAGAAACACATTTTGAAAAAAACGACAGCAAAACAAGCAAATGTAATTCCCTCTGCCCCCTTGCCCAAAAAAAAAAAAAAGCGCAAACAAACAAAACACCAAAACTTAAACCACAAGATGTAGAAATAGGGAGTAGTTTGAACTCACAGGAAGGATGTTTCTTTGTTCTTTGGCTTCCCACCTGCAGATAAGCCCCGGAGCAGGAGGTGTGTAGTTTACAAGCTCTTCTTCAGTGGAGGTTGAATCCCAGGTACTGGAACTTTGCTGGGCTTAACTGCACGATCACTCTTTGAGCATCTGGATTCTCTTTCTTAGCGTTATTTACGTTTTTTTGATCAACTATAGCCTCTCATAATTTGAAACACATGAGAATTTCCCTCCCCTCCAAATCTGTGTCTGTCTGTGATCATTATGCCTGGATGACTAGAGATTTCCCAATCTAGTTTTACAGCAGGTAGGTCAATATAAAAGAAGGTCAATACAATCAATCTGTCTCAAACTGATTTTTTTTTTTTCTTCTCAGCAGGAGGTATAAATGAATGGGGAGAAGAGAGATTAATTCAGCATGAAAAGTTATATAATTTGCTACCCAGGTCTGCTAATGAGACTATCATTGTTACCATTTTTATTCTATTTACTACATCCTTTCTTTATGAAGAGTGGATTAATATGGCTTCAGGTTAGATTTTAATAGTCATTGTTATTAAATTTTGGGGAAAATTGTTATTTGCATAATATCTTTATGTCTTTATTCTTTGCCTGTGTTTTCCAAATTTGCCTTGTCTTGCATAACTAATATTATTGGTGTGAAAGATTGACCTATATTTGCTGAAAATATTACATTGGTACACACTTCACAATATTTCCTGTGTTCGCAAAGTATTTAATTTTGTAGGGAATGTAAGAATAGAAAATTGTTCCTCTCTACACAGTCTCTAAAATAAATCTATAGTCCTTAAGAAAAATTCTGTAATATAGTTTTCTAATGGTCTCAATAGACTTGCACTGTGAATATTTTAGTTTTTTAAATTTTTATGCAGTGAGGCTGGAATTCGTTAAAGACTTTAGCAGTGACCCAATGCTGTTCCTCCTGAAGTCAATGGAAAACAGTGCAGGAGCAGAGAGAGGCCAAAAGCAGGTAATTATGAAAATCATATCCAAGTGGGAGTAGACCAAGGTTAAATATTGAAAAATGCCTAAGTGGCTTAAGACTGTAAGTCCCATTGATTTTCATTAAGGGTGAATTTCTTACCCGTAGTTCTGCATGCCTCTAGCACCAAGTGTGAAACTGTATTTTGTTTTTTTCTTAGGATTCAGTTGCCTTTCAGATTAGTCTGTGAAACTCTTCTGGGGAGAACTAATTCTTCCCTGTCCAGGCTCAGCGTGTGACTCCTCCATAAAGTAGGACGTGGTTGCGTACGGCCCCGTGCTGTAGAGATCCACACTGATTCTTATCCACACTCAGCTCTGTGAACTTACCTTGCAAGGAAGTGCTGTCCAGTATGAGTAAGGGTGTCAGGATAATTAGTATTGGTGCTTTTCACAATGCAGCACTTTGGAAACAGAAGGCAAGGTGGCATGTAAAAGATGACAAAAATAAATTTGTTCATTGACGGGAACTAGAGCCTCAAATCCTGCAATTTCTTATCATTCAAGATTTCCAGTGAAGTCACTGGGATTATTTCAGCTCTTGAGGAACTCCATTGACTTTATCATCATAGATGCTCATATCCAGAGATCTGAGCTGCTGGTTCTATTTGGCATGAAGCCCCTGTACATGGCCTGAGAGATGTAAGGGGGGAAGTAGAATAAGGGTCCTTGACGTTGTATCTATACTCAAATCTTTTCACAAAGGAGGGAGAGTGGGAAGGACCATACATGAATAGGAATCAGCACCATTCTGATCACAGTATGGCAAATTTGGGGATTTTGTTCACGTAGCTCCTGGTGTAAATTTTATCTTCTGTTTCAGTTTTGCAGCACCTGGCTTAAAGCTCCTGTAGTTTTATCTGTGACCTTGTTATCACTGGGATCTCCATATTAAACTTGCAGAATGGATTTTGGCCACTCCCTTACCCACATGTGGTTCCCCTGTTGCATCAGTAAATTTCATTCCTCTACTTCATGATCTGTTTTCAGTTATTAACGTATAAAGTGTGCATGTGTTGGGGAAGTATTGATCACCCCTGTGGCATTGACCTGTCAGAGCTGGGAATCTCAAATTGGTTCCACGCCAGGTACCTGTTTCATAGTAAACTAAAAGAATTTGGAGTGCAAGTCTGAGATTTTTCCTTTTGAAAGGCTCAATACCTCCTTAAATAAGATGTGTTTATGTAACACTTTTTTTTTTTTTGCCTCAGGCAGAGATCCTGTGGACATTGGTTCAGTTGCATAATATTTTTGTAAGGTAAATAAAATGCTGTCTGCACATATAGAAAAAAGCTGAGGAGAAAAAGCTATGATTTTCTAGGATAATGCTAGAAATCTATATACATCTAGGATTTGAACTCTGCTGCTTGAATTTTCATTCAGATCACATTGCTTCCTTAATTATAACACCAGCTAATCATGGATATCCAGTATGTCAGCCCAGCAGGACTGAATTAGAGAACAGTAAATTACTGTAGTTTTTCAGAAGTATCATGGAGGACTTTTGAGGTGCCTTTGTTTTCACTAAGGCTGTATTTTTAGGAACTGTATAGTGTTACCTTATGGTAATGAGAATCATAATTAACGTCTTTTTGTTAATTAAATCACGTAAATACACTTCATGTAGTCAGCTATGGCACTTTTTCAAGGGATGCCAAGTAAAACATCCCTTGATGCTGCTTAGGAAGACCTCACAGATAGCATAAGGTGTTGCTTTGGGACTAGGTACAGTCTGTTATGGGTTGAGTCATAATTTTTTCTTGAGCAGAGTGATGTAAACTGTTTGAAATTAAATTGTAGTGGCATTAAACTACTCTGAAAAAAGGCATCTGATTTATTTCACGTTTGAAGTTGGATTGTGAGGTTTCCCGAGTGAATTCCTAGCTCCTTGCAGCCAGTGGCAAAACTTCCTCCGCCCTCAAATGCAGCATCATTTCACCTCGTTATCTATTTATCTGAGCACACCCAAAATGTTTTCAGTCATCCTCCTCATCACCACTAAAACATTCTTACAGTACCAGTAGGATCAAATTACTGACCGTCTTCAGGGAACTGTAGTTTGTCGATCTGTGATATTGTTTAAAGTCATAAATCAATCCTTGTTATAGATTCTTCTCTGTTGTCTAGTAAAAAAATATTACTATCTGCTACTTCTTTTGGGATACTTAAACCTCTATATCCTTAATCACTTGGATAGTGGGATACCTTCTTGACAGCATTTTTCCTTCAAGACCATATTCTTTCTCTGTGTATCCTATGACATATATTCAGGAAAGCTTCCGTTGCCTATTGAGTAGAAAGGAGATGCCATTTTTTAAAAAACCTTAAATGTATTTCCATTCAGTTGATATTATGCTATTCAAAATCTGGGATTTGTTTTTCAGCTTTCTGATTGTTTTTGTGTATAATAGAAAGTAGGTGTTTTCCCTGATAAATCAAGGGCCCTCAGGACAATGGATGAGGATTTTATGAGTGAAGGACCTGCCACCTCTCCAGGCAGCTTAACAAGTTTCATTTTAACATAACCGAGAACTTAATATCAAATGCTGAAAGAAGAGGGCAACGCACAGGAGAGAAATAAGGTAGTAAAGCCTCTAAAGCAACACAGAGAGAGGCAGCAACATGCAGACTGTGAAGACTCATGGCAAATTCTTTGCTGTGTGTACCAATGCAATTGGTACTTGCTAGAGAAAGCTACTGTGCTGCTCGCTCTTTATTTTTTTTTTATTTTTGAATTAACTATTTTTATACTAAAGTGTGATCAAAACTCTTTTTAACTTTGTAACCTGCAAATATAGAAACATCCTTAATCAAGTGGGTATCAGAACCAGAGCTAAAGACTTCCCACCCTGATGGCTGATCATACAAAGTTCACTGCAGAGTTGTAGTGTTTAAAGCATCGTGACACACGTGGAGGAAACTGGCTTTGATTTTCCTTTGCTGAATCACCACCACAGTCTTACCTGGGCCTTAAGGTGACCACATCAGCTCAAGCTCTGTGATGTCATGATAAGTTAAATGAAGAAGTTAAAATTGCAGTTTTGATTGATAATGCCTTTTTTTTTTCATTACTTTTCCTAGAATGTAAGTCTTTATTCCTGTCACCTTTGGCCGATGAAGAGAAATGTATAGGATTCGTATTCCAGCTACAGTCTACAGGCTTGATGGGAAGAACTTACAGAAATGATTTTTTTCTGTGATATTGTAGGAATCTCTACCTATTCCCACAGCAGCAAGTTTTTTTCCCCCCATGGCTATACCATTTGTACAAACAATTTGATCAATTTTGCCATTTCCCTGTTTACAAATAAATTATTCACAAAGGAATTATTCACTCGAGTTCAAGTATTTCCTTTAAACAAAACTAAAAGCTGTCAACTCTTGTGTCTTGTTACAAGAATGAAAACACTGTTTTATTTAAAAGAGCTCTTTATGACAGAAGAGACAAAAGGAAAATAATGCATATGACAGGAGTGCAGAGTACGGGGTTTGTTAGCCAGTTTGTGGTATCAACTTTTAGAAAAGCAGGGCAGCACGCCATTAAAGGATTCAAATTCCAACGCCCTTTTTGTACCTCTTGAGAAGATGTAGTCACATAAAATTTTCAGAACTGACTAAATGAGTTACAAATGTCTGTTTCTTTGGGAGGTGAGCTACATAAATAGCTTTGGTGCACTTGAAAGTGATGCTCTCCTAGGCTAGGTGACGACCCTTCAACAGAAAGAAATAACCGACATGTCTTTCTGGTAAAGATTTTCTCTATCTGTAATTCAGTAATCTATAGAAAAAGAAGAGTATCGTTCACTTGATCCAAACTCCTTTGAAGTCAAAGGGATTTTTTGCATGGACTTCAACAGACTTCAGATCCAATAATTATTTTACTTAAAAACTCTACAAATTGTGTTTGGCTTTCAAAATTATCTTCTTTTCCAAAATCTTTTGAATGCCTTAGTGTAAATTTTATTTTTACCATTTTACCCAAACTCATTTGTCTGATGATTGCCTGTCTGAAGCTACTTTGAGACTTGGAAGTAAAGTCAAAATATTCTTAGTTTCCCTAGAAACATCTAATAGATGGTAACTACTGGTAAAAGGTTTGTTTAATTAAACCTTTAACTGAATTGTGTCTTTCCTTACAATTAGCCTGTCTTGCTTCTTAACTTATTTAGAACTTTAGGACACAAAGAGAGACTTGTCCAAAAAGAATTATTGTTTGGAAGTCACCATATAAGGGGAAAAGCACATCGGAAGCACCCTGAAACTTACTTATAGATATCTTCATACTTTCTGTCCCAGAGGCAGATAAAACTAGACTTTCTCTTGCATGGGCTTTTGGACCTATTTTGGGCTAACAACAAGTCCTTAGCTGTTACTGACTCGTGGAGGGGAAAATACTGAATTAATTTACTGGCTTGTCATTTTGCCTGAGGGCTACCTCCATAGAGTCACTCGATAACCTGCTTGCTTTGTTACCTCTAGCATATTCTGAAGCATTTTCTCTTTTTCCACCATTACTTGCACATCAAATTTTTATGTGCAGTGGAAGATTGAAGCAACCTACAGTCTGTGAAGACATGCTTTGCAGTATACTGTGAATAATTTACTGGTATAGGTCATGAATATTCACCCAAACATTACAGAAAGAGGTAAATATATTGTAAAAGTAGGAAAAATGTGCCTTAATGCTCAAGGTGTAGCTCGACATAGTGTTTCCCTAAATTTATTGGCTTAGCAGTTGTGCAAGTGTTGCATGAAAAACGCTTCTTAAATCAGGATATAATACTACCCAACCTACAGATGCCATTACAAGTCAAACTTTTACATCTCTATAAGCAATTACCTCTGATATTTGTCTGGTAGCATGTCATGTAAAACTGGATTCCCTGTATTTGCTGATATTCCTTTTTTTTTTTTCCTAAGCCAGTCAATTTAGTAAATAATTCCTCAGTAAAAAGTACTGTAATTTTTTTCCAGTACATTAAGAATTTTAAAAGAAGAATTTTAATATTTTTGGTACAAGATAATAAGCTGGAAGAGTGAAATTTCTTTACCTACTCCTATAATGGAAAACTGCTTGTCTGAACAACTTTGACTAAGACTGAGTGGATGCTACGAAGAGCTAACTGGAGTATATTTCCTTCCCTACAAGATTTCAGTGTAAAATTTCAGTATCAGATTTTTGTATGAAGTGGAAGCACAGTACAGCTGAAGTTCCCTATGGTGCTAGGCTGTTTTTATTCAAAGAGTTGTAAAAACTTTTTTTTTTTTTTTAGGAAAGAAACTTAATGAAAATTTTAAAAACAAGTATCTAGAAAATCTAAGCAGTAAGATGTTTTAATAAAAATTATATATTAAGAGGGAAACAGTCCTTTGTTTCAGTGCCCTGTCAGTGGAGTGGAAACATGAGGTTGTACTAATTCTGCTGAGTTCCAAGGCTGAGTGTAAACCAAGAGCAAGTTGTGAGTGGCAAACAGTAGAAATGGCCAATGGCATGTGAACATCATTTCCTCGTGGAGTTAAGAGCAGGTCACGAAGCATGTTTGCAGCCACAGTAACCACAAGTAAACACTAAATGAGCTGCTCATGATCTATTGCTCATGCAACTAATTTGTTTCTCCAGAGGCGGAGTGGAGGGTGTTTGCAGCCAGTGTAATGCTGTGTCTCCTGTCAGGATGAGGCATGGGGCACGCTTTGCTCTCCTGTCCTTCGTGGTGGAACAATGCTTTAAAATCCCTGGCAGGCTTTTTAAATGCGAAATGCTGAGCTAGATAAAGCTCCAAAAGTGGATGATACCTGCTAGGTATGTAGTAAAAAGGGGATAGAATAATAGGAAGCGATGAGTCCTGGCACGCATCCTTCTCTTCAGGAGCCAAATCAAGGCTGGTACCAATGGAGGCGTTGCCTGACAAAATGGAGCTGTGGGGATTTTGTGAATGGGGAAGTATTTCCCCATCAAAAGGATTTTGCACTCTGAAACAGGCAAAACTACGAAGCATATAACCTTTTGTCTGCTGTACTCTCTAGCTTTGTAACTCCTCTGTAGCTCTTCCGCCCTTAGTTCAACTAAACAATTACACCTTGTTTTGATACAGCAAAGTCTTTCAGAATCACAGCTTCTATAAGCAATTTCTTGCTACACATTAGTGGCATTTCGTGAGTTCTCTTTGAGACTTTGAGGGGGTTTTGGTGATTTTTTTTTTTTTTTTTTTTGCTTATTAGTTTTGGATCCTTCTATTCTGAAGGGACTTCTTGTGGTTTTTGCAGTTGGACAAACCCGTACTTTCAGAATACTAGGTAATTTTAAAGTGTGGCTGAAAGGAAACTGTGAAGTTTGCATCTACTCTTTTTTTAAAAGAAAGGAAAGAATTGTAAAAAAAAGATACTTAGAGAGATTCTGTTTTGATAAAATTCTAGATAGTTTTATGAGTACAGAGACATTTCTGCAAGAAAATGATTAATTAAAAGAATTTTTTTCAGAAAAATAATAGCTTCAGATATTAGTTTTATCCAACTTCTGTTTACTTTTGTTTCAGTGTCAGGAAAAAAGATGATATTTCATTATGTTGTCTCTCTTACTTTCAGGTGTTTTGTTTTCTGTTTTTTCTTTATGCTTTCTGCCCTGCTGGTTTTTTCCACCTTAGACTTTCAGAATGTAGTATTTTTTCCATCAGGAGAATTGCTTCTTGATAGCAGAAGATGACATTCACATAGCTCTACTGAACCATTTGCGTTGTGTAAGACAACTCCTGGCTTTTTATGTGTTTAACTAGTGCGTAGCTAGGAATAACTGCCTTTGAAATTTTGTAAATATGAGAAGTTAATTTGTTTGAAATATCATTATCCTTTACAGGGAATTCATATTTTCACAGTTAGTCCATTCCTTGTGCTTTGGGGAGAAATCTCTAACACCCAGTAAAGATGGTTGCTGAGTATAAAGTATGAATTTCTGTGCTTCAAAATCCAGCTTTTACTATATACATTAATTCCCTAATCATAGAATCACAGAATGGCAGGGGATGGAAGGGACCTCTGGAGATCATCTAGTCCAACCCCCAAATGTATCCACTTTAAACAGAAAGGTGTGTATCTGCCACCCTAATCTTACCTGTTATCCTAAGAATCCAAACTGAGTGGGATTCATTGAGAGTATAAAAGAAAAATGTTCTTTGTTTCCTTCTGGGGGCATTCTGGTGTCATACATTATGAAAGGATCCTAGTGATGAAACAGTTGATAGTATTTCAAATTCATTTCTGAAACTGTCCCTTCAAACACATTGCTAGGATACAAGTACATGCAACTGAATATAGAAATTATTCAGTCATCTGAGATTCATTGCTTTCCATTTTCTTTCTTTTTTGACTTACTCTAATGCGTCATCCCTAATTAAAGGGCATAAAAATCTTTTAAGTTGTACACAAAAAAATATATAGAAGCATCACTGGCAAAATGTTCACTTTTTATGGGCTTCTCTGCGGGATGCGTTCCTTCAGCTGATCGCAAAAGCATTCACAGATGCAAGACGTAACTATTATATCTAGACCCCCTGCTAATGGATCTTAAATTTTTCTGTAGTACCCATCATTACATCTGAGTCCTGATTCCCAGCTTCCTAAAAACACCATATTGAGTTTGATGGCTGCTAAGCTCCTGACAGGAGACAAATAATAGCTTTTGTACCATACCTACTTTACTTCATAAAAATGTTTTAATTATATAGAAATATTGCTTTTAGTTGTTCTGGTCTTAATGACGCCCATCTGTGGAGGCAGATATAAAGCTGGCATCCAAAGGGGCCAACTTCACTGTGGCAAGAAAAGAGACTCTCCCATCTGATCCTACCAAACAGGTTAAGCACTCGCTGCTTCTTCCAGTATCCGAAAGTCCAGGGTTAGAAGTAGTATTTGCCAAGCTTTTTCTTGTTTGTTTTGAAGTTTTTTTGCTGTTAATAGAAATACCACTGAGCTTTAGACCAGTGTGTCTTATGCATATAAATGACATTAAAAGAAAAAATGAGCCGAATGTATCATCTGTAGAAGGTGTGATATTGTAAGTGGAATACAATGGAAATGAAAGCATGTGGGCGTATGGTGGCCCTTTTAGTTGTATGCATCTTTGACACAGACTTTTTTTTTTTAAAATGGGATTATATATATTTTTATGAGTTTTTTTTTCCTTTTATGGGTGAGTCAGATGCTGAAGGGCTCAGTTCAGATCAGTGCATTCTTAGTAAACGCAGCTATCTCAAAAAAATCTTTTGTGACCTCATATTTTATCATTCATGGTTTTTGGAGGCTTTAGGTATTTTTCCAAACCACAAAAGATTCATAGTGCCAAATTACAGCAATATTGATGCTAGCAGTAATCCCACGTCTTTCACAGTTAGTCCAGCCTAGAGGTGCCTTGAAAGTTTTGTAAGAATCTTGATTTTCTTTAAATTAAAAATGGATCTTTAGCCTATTAAAGGTATCATATTGAGAACTTCTAGAGGCAAGAGCTCCACTTCCTACTGACATACATATATATATATGACTCTGTTTATGGGCAGCACATCCTAAATCCTGCTTTACCTTTCTTTTTTTTTTTTTCCTTTGTATTATGTGACAGCTGACAGAATATCTGTTACTGGGTGGGGGGGATTGTGAGGAGAGTTAGCAATCAGCCACCAATATGTGAAAATCAAGATTATTTGCAGGAATTACCGTTCTCTGATTTTATTTTCTCTTACTTTAAAGATGCTTATACTTATGTGATCTTTTAGTCCATTAGAAAACTTAAGAGAAAAAAATAGTTGAAACAAGCCCCAGGAAGTACTTCAGTCAGTCGATGTCTGCTTTTTCCATTGGCTGTACTGTTGGTTTCTTTACTTCATCAGCCACCTGACAGTTTATGCTCCTGGTGACTTTTTAGGGCCTGTCATTGCTAAGGGTTGACTAAATAATCCATGAAGACCAGTCAGCAGACAGCTGCTGTTGTTTTTCAGTTGTTCATATACATGCCTTGCAACGTTAGTTTACAGACAGTGTTTGCAGTTTTTATCTGTCCTTTTAAAAACACCACAGTTCTGCATGGAAATGTAGTTTGAAAGAAAAGTGTTTGCTCTAATGAAAGTTTTTCTAAGCCACCTTTTATTTTTGCAGTTGTGCATACCAGTGCTAAGCAATATAAATCCCTGCTGCTTGTGTGAGCAAGTAGAGAATATTCATTTTCTAGACCTTGCACAAAGAAAATGGCTGAACTGGCTGCTAAGCAAATGAAAATCAATGTTCCAACCTTTGCTCTGATCTAAAGAGATTTTTTTTAAATTGTTTATGCAATTTTATCTGATTTTGAGACTTTGAAGGTAGTGGTATTCTAAAAGATACAGAAATATTCTGGCATAATCACTCATGTTTTGGTTGCTTTTTAAAATAAAGTATGCCGCTTTACATGTTACAAATGAACCTTGCTTTAAATGGCTTAAAAGGAGGCTTTTGCCACCTAAGAAACCCCTACAGCTAAATAGGGAATGTTACAAAGAAGATGCTCCAGGTCTTATGAACTCACTTTTTTTTCCCCCCTCCAAACGTAAGCCGTATGTTACCACATCATTCTGTCCAGGGTTATCCATGTCTGTCGTCTAGCTTTTCATCAGTTATCAAGTGGAACTGCAGCCCAAGATACTTTACATGAGACTTGAGGAATGATTTGTGCTTCTAGATACCACCCTCAGTGAAGGCCGGGATGTCACCAGCTCTGGTGAGGACCACTTTGGAGTGCAGGGGTGTCCTGGGCTGTGCTGCTCCCCCCTGCAAGAGCTGTTTGTCGTGTCGGTGTTCCCGATCAGCTGCACAAACCAGCTTCAGTTTTCCCAGAATGGCCAGATGTCGAGATCTCACATGTCTCAGGTATCCCTTTCACACCAGATCCAGACTCCAGCTGGTGAATGGTACAGCTCTGCTTTTGCCGACACCTTAAAGAGACTCAATGAAGCCATCAGAAGTGAATGAGCCGGTTTCTCCCTTCCTTCCTGTCTGAAAATTTCTGATGAACCGATGCCTACCCACCCTGAAAAGACCTGAGACGTATTTGAAAGGAGTGCTCTGAATGCCAGCAGTGAATACAATCCTGTCTTTCAATTTCCTTATGCATACTGTAGGATAAAACGAAGAAGGTTTGGGGTTTTTTTCTTCCTTTTTCTTTCCATAACAGTAATTCTTCGACTTTAGGAAGTGAAGCTCAAACTTATTTTATGCATTGCTTTCATCATCTATGTAGCACCAGTCATTTTAAATATGCTAGATTTACATCTCATGTAAATGCATAAAAATAGGAGATGAAATCCAAAGCTAGAGATAGAAATTCTATTTCTTACAAATTAAATGATACTTTTTTTTTTCAAATGGGTTAGACACAAAGTGATAGTGACATTCTTACGTTAGTAATTTAACACAGAATCTCTCTCCCGCCCTCTCTGTCACAGAAACCACCCTTGGGGATTTGATTTGGCTCCAAGGCAGAGCGCTGGGACTGAGACTGGGGCACCCCGATGCTCCCGAGAGAGAAATGTCACTAGAAACTCTTCAGAGCTTATGGATTGCAACAGATCAGCAGAGAAAGGGGAATAAACCGTTTAAATTTTCTTTGCTTAAGGCCTGATCTATGCCCCAAACTGTGCATGGGGGGAAAGACTCTGTTAAAGAATCTGTTCCCAGTAAGCATCTGCTCCCTTTGATGCCAGTCATTGTGCCCTGTCCCACAGCAAAGGAATTGCAATTTGACTGTTCGTATCAAAGGGATAGTTCTGTCTCATTTACATGATTTTATTCAGCCAGATTTATTGCTACGTACCAGGTGCTTTACAGCACTCGGCAGGCACAAAGCAGCTCTCAGCCAGGTGACGCAGGGGTTAGGGCTGGCAGTAGATGTGACCTGGTGTTAATTGGGATACAGCAATCAGAGATGCTTGTCCTTGTTCATCTCGTGGATGTCACACGTAACATCCAGCTAATAGTTTTCTGGGAAACGTACAAAGATTGTGAAAAGATGGTGCAAACCTTGTATAGCGTGTGTTGTGTTTGAAAGAATTACGACAAGATTATAGCTTGAATTTGGTACATGCAGTAGTTTTAAAACCACAAAAGCAACAATGGCAGAAATTCAGATTTGGGCCAAATACTAACACCCCGAATCCAAATTGTAACCAGTAGCCATTTCTTCAAACAGTATTTTTCTGCCTTAGAATTTATGTGTGTCAGGCACATTTTCTGTATCAGATATTTTTGACTGAGCTGTAAATTGAGACAGACAGCACACTTCCTTCCATAAGATCTTCTCATTTTCCAGTATTGCTGTTCTAATTACTGGCAAGCTTCTTGTTGGGTTACAAAGCTCTAGGACATGTTTCTTCTTTTTATTGGGAGCTAAACCCAGACTGTATAAAACTGCTTCAAAGCCAACCTTCTTTGTAATCCAGAAATGGGGATCCACCTACAAGCAGTGCAGGTGTCTCTTCTAGCATATGGATCTATAGAAAAAAACTCCAGAGATTTAAAATAGTCTTTGCTATTTATACTCTTCTTTTGGCTATCTTATTTCCCATTCTGTGATGAAGGCAACTTCTCTCTAGATCAAATACTTACCTTTATATTGCATATAAAATGAAGGAGAATGTTGTTCTGCTGACTGAAGTCTCGAACGCAGAGAAAACTGTTCTAATTCTGAAGATACTGGAGTCCTGATGTGGAACTTGTTTCTCTGGAAGTAAAAATAAAAGCTTATTAGAAGGAACAGCTTGTTCGTGCTGAGAGAGAAATCAGTTCTTGGTTTTGCCCTAATATATTGGCAGATGAGAGAGAGGCAGGGTAACAGCATGACTTAGGAAAGGTATGCTATTCAGATATGATGTGCTGCAGATAACTAGGCTTAGGATGATTTTCTTCTTGCTTTTAAAATTTGTGTCTATATTTTGGCTCACTCTAAACTTCCTACATTGGCTAGCACAATGGGTACATACAAAGAGAGATTGGGTAGCTTAATTTCCTGCTATCTGTGGTTAAGATAAAAGCATATTTTGCAGCCCCCTGAGAAGTCACTTTGTAATGTAATATTTGAAGGAACATATGATCAGCAGGTATTCATGCAACTTATTTTGTAAAGAAATAGAACGGAGGATGCAAACTGTCTGTAGACCACATCCTACTGGGTTTAAAATGCAGTATTCACAGAGACAGAAAACACGGGCTGGGTAGAATCCCAAAGGGATGGTAACATGGGAGCTTTTGGGGGACCGAGGTCATCAACTTGTTCATATTCACCTGCAGCTTCACAAGTGATAGGTACACCATGTGGATTTTACTATGTTAGTAATATTTGTAATAATTCACCTTTTATTAGCAACAAGCCTAATTCTGCTCACCTTTCTGAAACAATGGTTCCATTTGCTGCGAAGTGCAGAGTTAGATCTTCTCTGCCATATTTAAGGAATTGCTGCCTTTGAGGCAACTCTGCCTCCAGCCTAGAAAGGTCCATGGACAGGGAGGGGAGAGAGAATTTTCCAGACATTTGATACTACAAGAATAGTTCATGTCATTTAGAATCCTGTTGCAATGTACCTTAATAATTGCTATTTTACACTTCATATGAAACATTGCATGTTAACAGCACTGCACTGTCGACTTAAATAGATTAATTTTTCACAGAGAAACTTCAGGCTTAGGAATAAGGAAAATATTTTTTTTTCTGAATGCAGTTGGTACAAATGCCTGAGTCCAGAGTTTTCTTCCTGGAAATGTCTGTAGAGCATCACCTGCCATGGAAAACCTGTCTCTGTGTCTGGAATTCTGTGCATTGTTTAAAAATTCTGCAACTTGTGACTCTTCTCTAGTCATTGCATGCCTCATGGGGGAGAAAGAAGAAAATATCTCCCTTTTGTGTGGAGCATATCCTTTTTCATTTTAGATTCTGTCATACACTGAAAACTTTAGACTTCAAGCTTTAGAATAGGAGTCTTGCAAGGAATAGAAACCATCCAAAAGAGACAGCTAGGCTGTTTTGATTTATGTAGTTTTGTTATAAAGTGCTCAATCTGCTCTATTACAAGATTCATTTGATTATTGTTTAAACCTTAGTATGTAGGTTTATATATATTTTCTGTCCCAATTTTCACAGTAACAGATGGTATATATCTGACAATTGATCTGTCCTGAAGTGGCAGAGTAAACTGCTTCTATTATAGCAAAAATTATTTAGAAAACTCCTGAGCTCACCCTTTTGTGTACAAAATTGACTTTGGTGATTGCTGCTTAAACTAGTATCGATCAAACTATCAAAAATTGTGTTAGAATTTCAGCAGTTGTTCTGAAAGTATCTACAAAAAATCAAGTTTTCTGTCTAAATTCTAAAATCAGTCCTGATCCTGTGAAATAAAACTTATAAAAGTAATTTTAAACTTGGTTGCTCTCCTGACCCTTCTGTAAGACAAATGAATGATTTGAAGTGTTGGGGTTTTTTAATTTCCTCCTCTGAAAATAATTCGAACATTAAAAGCCTTTCTGCACACCTCTAGGCCAGTTTTAATTTCAGAAATAATATTTAAAACTCCATTTATTAAGGAAATCCTCAGGAGTGAATTAAGAGTTTGCTTAATTTAGAGCTTTTAGTAAAATGCCCTGTGTAAAATCTAGATGTAGACAAACTCCAGGTTATTGTATATTTTGGAAATGTGATATAACAAAAGAAGAAAAAAAGAATATAACCATCGTAAATATGTCATACCTTCAGAAAACTGAATTATTTTAGTTTACTTTCAGGTCACAGAAAAAGGAACAGCGTATTCCTATTTTAGGAAACAGTGATGAAAACAAGTTTTTGTTTTTTGAATTACTTTAATGACTTTCTATCTCGATATATAGATAAACACCTCAGGACTTGAATTTCCATTCCTCAAATTAATTCATTTGCTAGGAAAACTGAACTGCATTGATATTTGCTGAGGTTTTGGGCCTTAAATGTGTTATTTGATTTTGCAAACTGCACTTTGGCCTCTAGCCATCTTTCGCCAAGAAAAAGTCTTCCAGACTGAGGTGTGCTGCCAGATAAAAAGAAGCTATAATGCACAGCTGCTTTAGCATTCTCCAGCGTTCGTGGTTAGGTGGGCTTTTAAGTCTATCACATGCATAAAAATGTAGTGGTAGAAACACCTCAGCATTGAAAAAAACCCCAAAACCAAAACCCAGACCACCCCAAATGAAGCTGAAAACCAAAACTTGAACAATTTGGGACCTCAAAAAGCTCTCAGTTTGCCACTTGGTGCTGATCAGCACCGGGAGTTGGCTAGCAGAACCGCCCTGGGGCTGGGGGGATGCATGTGTTCCTGCACAAATCCAGACTCTGTGAGTACATTTTCCGTGTCAGTGGGTGCTTTTTTTGCAAGAAGACACGTTCATTTTAGTGGAACTGTTGTTCTCAGTTTATGATCAGTTAGGATCACAATCTAGCATGAAAGAAGTAAATGAGGAAAATGTATAATGTATAGGTCTGTATCTTGTCTGGAAAACCTTGAAGCAGCTTACTTATTTTCTAGTACAATGGAAATGATTAAGTCATTACATGTGAGAAGCTAAAAACTCTGGGTTTTTGGAGTGAGAAATCTCACTGCTGAGAAGTGTATGTGGTTTTAGTAGAGATTTGGAGAGCTTTTAGGCTTGAATCTCTGAGGTAAGCTCCAGCAAGGCTGATTTCCAACAGAAAAAGTGGGTCAGGGAAGAGGAGAGGTATTAATTACAGTTCAAACCTCTGGAGAACTATTCTCCAAATCTAGATATAGCAAGGTAGGAAAAGGAAGTCTTAACTTTAGCATGCAAATGTGAACCTGTACTTCCCCAAAAGTGGGGGAGACTGAAAAGTACAGTGCCGTTTCCTAAATGAATATTAACACCTGGTGTGCGAGAGGGAGCGCCTCTTCTGCTTTCGACTGGCCACGGGCACCAGTGGCACCAAGACTGCTTCAGAAAACGGGAACCCTGTCTCACGGACCCTTACTGGGCTGTGCTTAGTTTAGGAGAAGGCTGACTCACAGTGGTAAACCCTGAGCTCTCCCATCTGTTTTCAAAAACCTGCTTCTGAGGATTGGTAAAATTTTATGATGCAAGAACTGTAGATAATTACTGTGTAAATATTGACATAAATTAACTAGTGCAATTTTAGCACTTGATTAATGGAGTGGGTAAGCTACTGGGATGTGTTAATGTTCGCAGATGTAGACCTTGAAACAGGAAATGAAATATATATTATTGAAATAAAATTAGTGGGATAGAATTGTGTAAAAGCTCCTGTAGCCTGCATGAGAATTCCCTTTTATCCCTCAAAGCCACTGCAGCCACCCAGCCTCTCGCACGTAAGGGGATAAAGTAGGGAATTATGCCAAATAGTGCCAGATGGAGATCTGCCCCAGAATTTTAGTCAAGGAACAAATAATTGAACTAAAAAAACATGCTTATTGTTAAAGGAAAATGTGGTTAATGTACCAGACACGACATTCACGTAAAACTTGATCCAAAATTTGTGACAAAAGAACCTCCGGCAGCTCACTGTGCCTGTCATTATACACAGGGGTTTTCTTCCACTAAACGTATGTCCAAATTACCTGAAAACCAACGCCTTCTTGTTGGTCGATGTGACTTTTCCTTGGTAAATATGTAAAGTCCAGATTTAGTGAGGGAAATATGCAAATGTTTGTTGAGGGGAACAAAGGTGCTCTCTGTTTTTTTTCCTGTACTAAATGGTATGTGCTGAAGATTTAACAGAGCAAAGCAGCACTTGCCAGTCTAATATTACATTAATATCAGTCACACAGAGTTGGGGGCTCTACTTAATGATGAGGTTGCTGTTTGCCTATGCTCAGTAATTGAGATGCAATAGTTTTACTTTGTGCTTTGCTATGGGAACCCTGTGTTTTGTTAGTCACTACCTCATTACATTTGGATTGCGATTCAATAAGCTGTTTGATATAGGGAGTGACTGTCAAATGGAAGAAGAAGGTGTTAGCCTGGAAATGCATTTGCTCCTCACTTTTGGCTTCTGCAAAATCAACATAGGGAGCAGATACTAACCCCTGCTCTGAGGGGAACGCTTTTGCTTCGCTGTTATATTAGCCAGTCCAGTCCAGCATTCAGTCCGTCCCGGTGTGGCATGACCGAGTGTGCAGCGACGTTGTGGGCTCGTCTTTTTTTTTTTACTATAACTGGATACAATAATTTTTGAAGTTGGAAGAGAAACACTGAAGATACCTATCTGATGAATTATTTTTACTTTTTCTTTCTTTCTCTGGAAGGAATTAGGGAGAAAGGTTACATTCAAAACCTCTAGTTAGTATGGTATGAAAGAAATTGTCTTTAAGGCACTCCCGGAGGTTTTGGTTTCTGCTCCTGTTTTATAGTGCGAATACCTTGTGAGTGTACAGTCTGTAGAGATGAGAATACTAGTAAATGCTGCACTTTCCAGATGAGGAGAAAGCTGGCAGAAAGCTTAAGTCAGCAGGAGTCTCCTATTTCTGAGAAACAAATTCCAGATGATGGAATTTTCATGAAATGTGCAAGACCACCGAATTGTGCAGGTGTTGTCCTTGATTTATCAGATGGGGAGTTATTTTTCTTCTTTTTCTGAGTCTGTTAATATTTCTTCTCAATTGGTCCCATTTCATTTTCTTCTGTTATGAAAGTCCATGCAGAAGTTCACTCTTCTGAGAACTATTTCCTTGAGAACTCAGTTTCTTATCAGGACCCACAACAGTTTAATAGTCTGATACATACTGGGTGACCCTCTTGCCGTACTTTGATGGACTGAGATAGAAAGCATTTGGTACCGTGGGGCTCCTTACTCCAACATAGTATCCTAAGTCTGTATTTGGAAGAACATCTCTTTAAGATGAAATGATTGTCTTGTTAGCTTTCTCTAGGGCTTGCTGTTTTTCTGATGCTAACTCTGTGAAGTGCTAGGGCATATGGCAGTGTAAGTATTGGGCCTGATTACAGGGAGGCTGTTGAATGTTACGAGTTTTCAATTAGTTCTTTTAATGATTGTACTCTGCTGTTAGATAGCAATAAAATTTCCTCCTGTTCCAGTGAATGTCATCATCTAAGTAAGCACAAGGTTGTTCCAGAGTGGTGAAATATTAATTTGTCTCATTTTTAAGTACTGTAGTTTTATGGTCTGGCACCTTCCTTGTTCAACAAAATGTTCAAACTCAGTGAGAGCTGTAACTTTTCTTCCTCCAGTGCAGTAAGGATAGAATTTTTACCTTTGAACTCATTGTCACTCTTGGCCAACATTAGAAATTATTAAGGATTAAAATTATCTCCTCCTGTACAGAAATTAGGCTCATGTAAAATGCTGAAGTCCATGTTTTTTCCAGTTTATGCACAGTCTAACTTCTATGTTAGACATACACAAAACCCACACAGATTTGCATAGAATAGTAATTTTTGTTCAGCATTCCTTCCCATTTGTCTTCAGCTCAACTTGGCCAACCTGTGCTCCATTCCTTGAGTATACAGTAACGTTAGTTATAAGTATATGGTTAATAGTGTAGGTGGAATGTAACGGTAAATGTTCTTGCTATTCAGTCATCATCAATGCTCTTTTACTGTCAGACCTGATTAATGTTACAAAATCCGCATTTTTGGGTCATCCCTGAAATCACTGTCATTAAAAGGGAGGAGCAGGATTACTTCAAAGCTGGAAAAGAAGACCATTGATAAAGGAACCCCATAATGCTAGTTCTTTGCCTTCTCTTAATAATTCTACTCATTGAGCTGTATGTATCTTGATCAAAAAATTACATCAGTGATCCATATGAAGGAGGAAAGCCCCGAAAGCAGTGCCTTTCTGGCTACCAGTGAAAATGGTGTTAAAGAATTTTAAGGATTTGCCTTGAGGTTTAGATGTGTATTTCACTGCAGCTGAGAAGGAAATGGTTTTATCACAAAAATCCCTAATCTTGGAACGTTTGGGTTTGATTCCTTTTTTCTTCATGAAATTCTTATAAATAGGCATTTAGAAATAACTCGCTGCAAACAACTAGATTTTTAGAAATGTTTAGTGCTGTAATGTAAGTATTATTATTTGACATGTTTTTTCAGTAATTCCCATGCACAAACCTTTCATTTGTTTCTGTGTAGATTATGGTATTAAATATTCTTAAAAATCCTACTGATTTGATAACACTTCTAAAAGTGTTATCTCAAGATCTAGAGTAGTTTTGGAAACCAATAATTAAGCAGTTTGTCAACAAAACTCCCAAAGGAACTTTCCCCTTTAGCCTTTATTAAAATGTAAGTCTCAGGCACTTCTGAGCTTCTGTTTAATTAGCCTCAGCTTCAGATCTGTACATTTAAAAGTAAACAATAAACCAACAGTTTCTTCTCATGCCCTAGGGAAGAGTGATGTCAGCAATCTTGGGTTCTGTCCCGCTAAAATGCAACCACTAGGATCTCAAACAGTGTGAAACTGAAATTCATTGCACTTAAAATGTGATGTTCATGGATTATTCCTGCAGTTAAGTCAAATATATTCCTCAGTGGACTGTTCTTGTGGTCTGTTTTCAAGATCAAACCTTTTCAATATTAAATTATTAATCATCAACAGTAAAAGGATTGTCAGGGAGGGGTAGAAAATAAGTTTTCAGCTGACGATTTTGCTCTTAACAACAACGTTTCAGTCTTCAAAAAACTTTTTTAAGATATCCAACCGAAACAAACCAACCATAGAAACCAAGTAAAATCATGCTCCATGATTTTTCTGGAAAATTTTCTCTATTTTTACATCATATTACTAGAAAGGAGGTGATCTTTAATGTAGTCATTTACTTTTACTCCATTTGAAATCCCTGAGAAGTAAAAGAACATACTCTTGGAATCCAGCCCTTAAACGGAGCTATCAACCAACTGCTGCGGTCCTCGCTCAGGGCTGGATGCTTTCCCAGCCTTGTTGAGGTCGTGCAGGAAGCCCAAAACAAACTCGGTGGTTTGAATACAGGGAAACAAAAAATAAACCCCACATCCCCAAGAGGAACTTGAGTAAAGTTCAGTTTTTAATTACTATTGCGTTAATGAAGACGGTGGAGTAATTCTCTTGTTGAAGTAGCTTTCTTGTTGGGAACAACAAGCCAGGGAAGTTCAGTTTGAGAACACCCATGGTACCTGGGCAGGTGGAAAGATTCTTGAAGTCAGCTTGACAGGGAAGGAGCTTCTCAACAGAAGTTGCAATCGTGGCTGGTCAACACATTGAGACGTTTGCAAACAGTGGCAGAGGGGTGTGGGAAGCAGGAACAACCATCAAAACTATAACGGGAATCACTTATAATGGGAATAACTTATTTTCTTTATAGTCTGTTTAAATTTTCACAAAATTTGAGTCTTTTCTCTCAGGTCTGGATTACTGTGTACTTACAGACTGTTCTGCCACAAGGAAGGGAATCTCATTTCTATGGAAATTAAAACCAAGTCTATCCAGGATTAAAGCAGAAATACATCTTTGTTTCAAAGACTGTTACAGGAAATTGTCCTTATTTAAAGCTGTATTGACAACCTTTTATGTTAATTACATTTTTGGGTGACAACACTATGAAAAGAAATCGTAGTTTGAAAAAGAGATTACTGTAATGTATTTGATTCACAATCAGCATTTACTCTGGTAAAACAAAAATTAATCCCTGCCTTTCTCTTCCCCCCTTTTGATAGCTGTGTTGTGTTTTTTTGTCGATATTTCGGAGTTTTTTCTTTATATCCTCTCTGTAAAATAATTTAAAAGTAATGCAAGTATAACAATTTTGCTCAGTTTGAAATTATTTCATCAAGAGTTTATTTTCAACTAGGAGACAGAACTGGGAGATGAAAGAGCCACTAAATTCAACTGTTTCCACTAAACTCCAGGTTTGAGTGGGAAGGGAAGTTTGCTAACTCACAAAAATACGAGAACTTTAACTCCCTTTTACTGCTGTCCTTAGAGTACTAGGACAAAGAGGAGTTGTTGGTGATTTTTTCTTTCTAGATCTTTAGTTTGAAAATATGATCTGCTTAAATAAATAAATAAATTGCTGTTTCCCAACCAGAGATCCAAACCTGTATCTCGCTGCAAAGGTCACCAGTAAGTTCCAAAACTCCCACGGCATGATTTGCTTTGATGTCTCTGTAGCTGGCTAACCCGGTCTCCAGTTCACCAGGCAATGCTGTGAAGGTTCCCCTATGAAGGATGTTGATTACATTTCTGGGGGCCAAGTAAAGTGGTAGCAGACCTAATGCAAAACTTCAGCATGGCACGTGTAGGACAATATTCTCATATTACCAATGGCTTCAGGCTCAAGGAGTTGCACGTGCTGTTCTAGTGCTTCAAGAGATTATAAGGATTATATATGTACAAAAATATGTTTTGTAAGAAAAAGCAGCAAGGAAAGCAGAAAAATAAACTCTCTGTTTATCAGTGTATTGCCCAGCTCTGAATCAGTTTGGGCTGCCTTCTGCAAGATACTTGACTTCAACTGAAGTTGAGGGCTCTCAGGAATTCTCAAGAGACATTTGTTTCTTCCCTGGAGCAAAAGTTATCAGAAACCTTGGGAGAGGGTGAATGTGCGTATCTTATTATCAGGGTGACAAAATAAATAAATACGGTACCTTTGAGGGATGAGAAAGGAAGGACGGTGATTAACAGAATGTACCGGTGCTGGGTGTGTGTGTTCAAATAGCCAGTATTGGTGCCTGTGCTGCAAAATCTGTGGGAAATGGCCAAGCAAATTCCTTTTACCACGTGGCATGTTGTGTGCATCCTAGTGTCCTGCAGAACAGCTTGTGATGTGGCTGTGTGGACTCTCAGATGAGGATTTGTGGGGCGATGGAGGGCAAGGCTTAGCTCCATGGGGCTTTTTCCTGCGAAGAGCAGCATGTTTACAACACGCCCTCAGTTATTCGTTATGTTGTTGGCTGATCCGATGTGGGTCTGGATATCTTGGCATAAACAAATGCTGTGCTCTTGTATCTCCTCTTGCAAGGAAAGTGCCATAGCTCAACTGTTTTTGCTCTCTGCCAAGCTGAGTCGTGTGGGGACCAACAAAAGCAAGTAGGGAGGAAGATGCAATTCCTTCCCTTCACTGTCCCAGGGACAGCGCTGCCAGTGAAACCTCAAAATACAGAGAGGAAGAAGGACAAATGTTAACATCCAGTCTAGTTTCTCCATTATCATCTGTTTGTAACTCCTTTCCAAAACTAATTTTTTATCAAGATTTATTGTTGCTGCCTCAAATCGAAACAGTCGTTTGGTTACAAAAACCCATTCCTATCTTTAGGCAGCTGCTGAGAATTTAGTAAATAGGTCTGATAGGGCATGCATATGTTTAGTGGGAGTGTTCGTAGAATAGTTTGAAAATAAGTTTTGTGTTCCTTTCGCTGCTAAAATGTATTTACAAAAGTCTTCTTGAGCTGAGCTGGTTTTAAATGTTGACCTTGTAAAACAACTTTCTATTTCAAATTACTTTTCTCCGACTATGTCGTGAGAGAGGAAGAAAATCTGTGGGGCATAGGGAATGTTAAAAATAAAATAATTTCTGTTTTCAGCTCTATCTTTATGAGTTTTCATGTATGAACTTTCCCCAGTAAAATGTAGGGGTTTATTTGAAATATTTTTGGATTGGAAGGCAAATGATTCCTGATCAACTTTGTCTCCAAATATGACATTTTTTGTGTAAACAAATTTGACATATTTAATTGGTCTTGTTGAATCAATTAAAATGAAATTAAAAAGAAAAAAAAGTGCTGATTGAGTGGAAAAATCCAACATGGAAATTGAATTACTGTTCTGTTAAGGATAAACTGTGTAAATCACGCCCAAAGTGGTGAGAACTTCAAGAATATTTCAATTTGGAGCCCTGCTTCTTCCTTATCAAAACTGACAGCTGAAACATCTCTACTAATGCTCCTTGAATATGATGGACTTTCTCACTGACTTAAAGAAATCTGGATCAATACTGGCTTGCAAATAGGTAGGTCTCTTATTTAACTGTCATTGGGTGATCGTCTTCTTTCTCCTGCTGTTGTTAAAAAGATAATTATACTACATATCTTGTCTTTCTGCAGTCTGCCACCTAAAATATATGCTGTGACAATATAACTTGTTTTTTTACCAGGTATCAGCCATTTCTTAGCTTCTGAAAATGTAGTGAAGCTATGGGTTCATCTTTGAACCTCTGCTGTACCTGAGATACTGGCTTTTGGTGTATCTGAGCATGGTAATGCAGTCTCTTTTAAGTAACAATTAAAATCATCATAGAAGACTTATATCATATCATTGAATGGCCTAGGATGGAAGGGACCCTAGAGATCATTTAATCCAACCTCCCTGTCGTGGGCAGGGACGCCTCTCAGCTAGATCAGGCAACACATGGGGACCGAACGGGGATCAGACCCGTGACCTTGGTGTTATCACCACCAGGCTCTAACCGACTGAGCTAACTGGTCCCCCAGAATAGTTGTTAACAGAAAGCCTTGCACCATCTTTTAGCTGCTTGCTTACCAACTAATAGCCATCTCCAGAGAAACCGACTCTTAAAACAGAAAAAGAAACTGGACTGAGCCTTTCTCTTTGGTATCTCTCTTAGGCCCAACAGGAAGCTTTTGTTTTCTTTCTGTGGTGTTTTTGCTTCATCTGGAGTTTTGAGGTGAAACTCTGCTGTTTGCTTGTAGAAGACAGATGCTGGCTTTGCCTGCAGGGAGACCTGACCGTGTGAGCACTCATCCTGGTGTTACATAGATGGAAAGATAATCCCAACCTGGGGTTCCTCGAACATGCTCAAGGTTTGGGTGTCTCAGGCTTGGCTACAATTTCTGCATTACCCTGATTTGCCGTCTCTGAGAAAAGAGTCTCTTTTCAATTTTTGTCTTGATTCACCTTGTCCTTGAGTACTAGGCTGCTTTAATAGTCAACAAACCAAAGATTTAACACTACCAGAGGTCAAGGTTTTGTGAGCAAGTCGGAAACACAAGATCACAAGTCCACTCAACATAAACTGCTATCCTGGTTTATACCTGGCAATGTTCCTTCCAGCCTGTTCTTGTACCTCTCATCTAGAATTCTCTGCCACAGCCTCTTCCTGAAGACCAACCTTGAGGTTCACAGAGTCCTTTTACTTTCCGGAGGACTGAATGCCTTCTCTCCTAACACTTGCATTTCACTGGGGCTGGGACTGAATACAAATGTAAATGTCCTTGAGGCAAGGCTCCTGGGTACCCCAGGATAGTTCAGCTGTCCTTCATACCAGAACCAACTATAAACCCTGCTGGGTTTGTTCCAGGACCTTCAGTCTTGGAGGTCTTTGTTCCTAGACAGCTTTGTGCTTACTGCCAGTCTGGAGTTACCCTTTCCCCAGGTCTGTTGTGTGCAGTGTTACATTCCTATTAAAGATTAATATCGCTAAATTCAGAGTTATGTTTACAGTCTGTGAAGGTCATGATCTTTGCTATGTTATAAGCTTTCAGGAAGGCCATATATAAAGTATTTGTCTTTATGGTCTGCATATGAAACAGATACCTAAGGTCACATTGAAAAAATTGCTGGATCTTTTCTGTGTTTTACTTTTGTAGAATTTAAAGGTTTTGTGTATTTGTGCTACAGATTTTCTGAATTGTTGCTGTAGAAACTTTAATATGCTTTAGTTTGCTAACAAAGCAGCAAGCTCTAGATAACTATCTGCAAAAGGAAGCCTCTAAATTTTCTTTTCCTCAATTTTAAGATAAATACATGCAAGGGTTCTAGACAAATTTATTATCAATTTGATGACTTTCCAGTAAAAAAACAGACTTGAAATTTAAGTAATGCATTTTATTCTCTTCCTTTGAACCTTTCAGTCTTCATTTTTTTCCTACCAAACATCTTTATTCCAGTAATTAAGTTTCAATGGGAGCCTCTTGGGGTTTTACACACTGTTTTTTTCAGAACCGTTTCTATGTAAAAATGTGCCAGTCACAGCAAACTATTTCCTTGTGCTGAGGAAGCGTAAAGGTGACCTGTACACCGAAGGCTGAAATGAAAGCAAATGGAAAATTAAGAACAGTGAAGCCATGCAGGATGGCTCTGCCTTGTTTTTCTTTAGGATTAGCTCTCTGATAATACCTTCTTGGGTGCTGCCCATAGTGGAAAACAAATTTTCACTGTTATCATTCTTCTGTTTTCCCCTGCCCTTTTTAATGTGACTGTGAGGTTTTGGAGGCAAGCACTGTTCCCTTGTTGCAAGGTTTGTACGCCATCCCTCAATATGGGTCTTTGCACTTAATCACACTGAAAATAAGTTTGAAAAAAGAAGTCTTGAGCCAAAGTAATGAATCAATCTGTGTTGTCAGCAGCTTTGGGTTGTGTTCTCCCCCAGCAGAAAGGTTTCACTGAATTTCCACCAACTATCTGCAAGTTTTTCTTTGAACTCGGCTAGTATCTCACTGGCAGCAGGCTATTGGTGATGTTCTCTGGCAGCTTAAGCTCGTCTGAAGGGCAGCTGCTCTGGTCCTGCTGCCCATCACGCTCTCCTCCCACTCAGCTCTGCCTCTGCTGCCTTCGAGCCCTGGTGAGCATGTGCTGAGCTGGTTCAGGGAGCTGGCCAAGACAAGAAAATAAGCCCACAAAGTAGAGGGGTTAGTGTTTATCTAAATCAACCCCTGACCATCCCATCATACACACATTTCCAGTGGGAATATGTGGTTGGGGACATGGAGGGAAGGTAGGAGCAAACTTGCATTGACTTTAGCTGATTTGGAACAGCATCCTAATATAGTGGGCATGGAGGTGGAAGGACTTGGGCTATTCACTACCTGATTAATGATCCCTCAGAGGATCGCCACCAAGACTGGCCTTTCCTGCAATTTTGCTTCTCCAGGACCTGTTGCAGCAATAGAAATTGCAGGCTGGAGCTGAAGCTTTGCCTGATGTAGAAAGAAAAGAAAAATAAAAATGCTTATATTATAGTTATTTCTCTCTGCTTCTGCTCCACTAAATCACATAGCACGGGACAGCAGAAACAGCCTTACTGGTGGAACAGAGCTCGGTCTATGGTAATTTACCCTGCTTATGGGTGCTCTGACCTCCCCACACACTTACCCCGTTTACTTTTCAAATGACCAATTTAATCAGGCACATGCACAATACAGAAATGGGTGTGTGAATATCTAAATATATGAGAGTGGGAACTTCAGATGTTTTATCTTTCATTAGCTAATAACAGCAGTAATGACCTCAGCAGCACAGGATGTCTTTTGCAAAATTAATAACCACATGAGGGTTAATGGCCCAAGGCGATGAACTCTCTCAGACAATCATTAATCTACCTTGATGATTATCGCTTCATTACTGAACACTGAAACCTTCTTGGTGTACCAGTGAATGTCTGATTTCAGGCCTCCCAACTGATGTTCGTAATGTGCCCTCTTACCTTTCTCCTGGGTGTGCAGGAGGACGAGACTAGAGCTCTGAGATGCAAATTAAGGTAACAAGTGTGAGAGGTATGAAACTCATTTGAACAGGGGTTTGGAGAACATGTTTCTGAAATTATTGCCTGATTTCTGTCTACACATTAAATAAAGCTTTAAGGGGTATCTTTTGTTTCTGTTTCTAAGTAGGTGTAGCCTAGGAAACAATACCCTGGCTTACGAAGCAGGACTTGCAGAAGTGGTTATGTATATAGACTGTTTAACTGGTTGGTCTGTTTATTTAGTAGAGAGTCCTTGTTTTCCTTCCCAGGAATAGCATCCTGCTGCTCAGAGCTGCAGCCATTTCCCATTCATTGCTGCTATTGATCTGAATTTAAACTTGAAAACTCAATGTGGAGAAGTGGAAGCCGAGACATCCAAAAGAAAACAGCGCATCAGGATATTTAACACAGCCAGCCCCTGCCACAAGCAGAAATTTTTATGGTAACTTAGTCGTCTCTATTTGGAATAGTCTACTTTTTTGGAACAATGCCACTGTCTCTAGAAGAAGAGCTCTGAAAGCACATCATCTTGCTGGCTGTGGAATATAGAAACTTGCACAATCCCACATCTTGCCTTTTTTCCTTCTTGTCAGCCTATGACAGCTGTGCACATTAACCTTCAGGACCTGGGTTTTTTGCTGCTTTATCGTCTCTGCTGCCAGGATTAGTTTTAGTTGGACAGTGATTAATATAGAGAGGGTGCTGCATAACCAGCTCAAATTTGGATAGGTAATTAGGACCTCTAGCTACTAGCTCCGAGTTAGGAACAGCTGCAGTTCATTTGGATTTTGTAGCAGCACAGCCCTGTTACAGAGCAGATAGACCTGGAATATATTTTGAAAATTTCTCTGCCTTAGTGGGCTAGAAAATATAAACTGTTTATGCTTCTCTTGCTTTGTTTTCCTTTGTGGAATGTGGGAAGTGTAGCTAAGTATTATTGATGTAAAGAAACTGTAATTATCAACTATTATGATTGAAGATGGTTTATTAGAGATGGGAGAGCTCTGTAAAACTCCTGAGGAGCAGTCTGAAACTACACAAGCGTAGCCTGCCAACATTATGGGAGTTTAACAAAACACTAAAGTGTCTGTATCTGAGACATAAACAAGGGATTGGGAAATTGCAGTTGTGAAAAATTCATAACCTCAGTCCGAAAGGTGTCTTCTCTGCACTCTCTGAGAGATAGAGGCAATAGAAACCTTCTTACCAAGTCTTCATCCACACAGCTTGTCCTAGTTATAGAAATGATTTCCTAATAATAAGCAGAAAAAGCAAAGTGCACCAGGAACTGCAGTAGTGACTGGAGTAACCGCTATTCTATGCTGCGCACGGCTTTGCAATTTTGGCAGTTCTCTTGGTCCTTGTTTTTCATGGCAATGGATATATGCTGGCATCCTGGACCTCCATTGACTCACTCTTCTATATTCCTGTATGATCGACTGATCATAAGCCTAATGGCTGTCCAGCTGCAAATTTGATGGGAGATTTTCTATGCTGTACTCTCGTGGGTACTCACTATGTGTCTAGCAATTACAAAATCTCATTCCATTGTGCCACTAATTTACAGGGAGTGAAATTATAAACAAGGTGATTACTGAATGTAATTTATGGCCCATGTAATTATATAGCTGTCAAAGCCATGAATGCTGTTGAATTGGTTTCTGGATTTGGTGGGATTTTGGTTTGTGTTGTATTTTAACAGACTAGGTCTGCACTGTTTTCCTGGTCTACTGAGTTTGTTAATTGTCCACAGCGGAAAATATTTCTTTGCTATTGCAAGATCACCAACCTTCAATCTAAGAACATAGCTGTAGTCAGTTATAATTAACTGCAGAACTCACGGGAAATTTTGCCTGTTGGTTTTGAAACCCTCTCGGGTAAATGAATTTATTTTTTCTTTTTTGTCTACTGATTGGGGAAGAGGAACTTCAATTCTCTGAAAAATAGCAAGGATGCTACAGTAGTAAGTAAAGCTTTTTAAAGGTGCTTGTCATAGCTTTTCCTTTTATAAAAGATATGTTGTCCACAAACTAGCAGGAGATGTGGCCATATATAACGCAAAGAGTAAATCAGAAAGAGAAAACTGAGCATCTGTTTTTTTGGTAGAATTATTGATAGGATATGCATAATTTTATGATGGATTAAACAACACATTTGTAGAGACCTACATGGAATTGCTTTTCCACAAGCATTCAACTTGTGGAGAAAGGTCATAACAGAACTGCATCTCTTTTGTTTGAGAACTCCCAGGTTCGCTTTTGAAATGATGGTAAATAAATTATATTAACTAGTGTGATCCACAAGTAAAGAATGAAGTAGTCTAGCACACAGCTCTGTTTAATAACCAGTCAAATATATAGGGTTATTGTGTTTTAGTGCTTTCAACCCAGTTCAGGCTCCTGATGAACATGCTTGAATTTTCACAGTGTTGCTACCCAGTGCGCTAGCACCTATTGTCCCCATCCATGCCAAGTGTAAGTAACTCTTGCTCTGGGGGCAAAATTTCGTCTTGATTCTATTAGCGCAACGTTCCTCTGAAGTTATTCTAGCATGTCAATAATGTGAAGCTGCTTTAACTCCAGGCTAATTGTCAGTGATTGTACCATATGTCATATGTCATGGGAAGAAACAGGAACATTTGTCACCTACTTGCAAGAAGCTGACGGCACTGCCTTATACATTTATTTTTTTTCAACTTATACTTAAGTCATTGATACAATGATGAATCAATTTTGACTGTTGTGCCTGCGAAGTATCAAAAAATAAATCAAGATATCAACAAAAATATTGACCAGCCAAGTCCCTGTGAAAACATACTTTTATGTTCATTTCTGAGCCCTGTTTAATAGCCCTGTTCAACGTTCAGGTTGATTGAACCCCTGTAGACCTCTGTCCTTAACAGTGATCCTCTAGATTAACCATCTTGTACTAAATGATTTTTTATTGTGCCAGTCTCTGATTTATTCATCTGGCTTGGGCTGTTCTCTGCTCCCTGGAAGATTCTTGCTGCCTTCTGAGCATTGTCCACAAAGTGTGCAGTAATAGTGCACATACTATCCCTAGAGTTCAGTGATCATGTGCATGCGTATACCCCATTACCAGTGCAGAATTAACAGGGTGAGTATTTTCTTAAGAAAACCCACCCAGCAAACTCAAAAAACCAGCATATGTAGGCAAGTGGAGCCTCTTCAGAGCATGCAGCTTCTTTGCAGCCTGTGTCAATGTTCAGGCTCGATGACCTTGATTCAGCGGTCAAAACTGACATGTGGTGTTTGCTTATTAACATCCTGCCTCCGAGCTCATATGTCTTACCTTCCAGCCTACCTGTTTAGAGGACATTAAATACTGACTTAAGGAAATGTATTAGTGTGGAATTTTTGAATTAGATTCCAAACCAATCAACCTTTTAAGTAAACACTTTCTAGACTACTTGGCTTCCCTGACTCCCTCCTACAGGATGAAGACCACACTCATTCTCATCTCTTATCCCCCTTGCTCTCTCCTTTCCCTAACTTTAATACAAGCTACTAGTGATTGAAGTTTTATTGAGAAAGGCCTTTTGATGTGTTGCTTTATCTGATGATAAAGATGGCAGAAGGTTAAATAAACCAGCCTTGTCTGCTTAGCGTGTTCTGCTAGCCAACCGCAGCATGAAGGAGCAAGGTGTTAAGTGTTTTGTGTATCGAGTTGTATTTGAAACACCCTTTGAGTGCCAGTGTCCAAAGCTCTTAGGCCATCCACAGTGCTTGTCACCTCACAGCATGCTGTCTGCCCCAGTTTTCGGCAATAAAATCTGAGGCATGGAAGAAGTGTGTGGTGTTAGATGGTCTTGCCATAAAATCAGTTTCTTAAATGGTTGGTATGAGCTGTGAGGATCAAATTGCTCATTTTGGGTTTAATTCCTTTGACAGTAGTCTAACCCATTTGGCTGAAGACTGCATCTCTCATTCTGCAGTCTGTCACACAGGATCTTTTTTTTATTTCAATACAACTGTCTACTTTTCAAAATATTTCAGATTCAAATCTGTTAGTCATGTGAGTAATCCCCTTAGCTGGCTGCATGAACAACACTTAGATGAGCAAGAACAGAAAATATTAGCTGTTGCAGCTTTTCTCCCAGTCTAGGTACTGTAACAGAATCTTCTGGAATGATCATTTAGCAGAACACAAATGATAGAGTTGAGTCCTTGGAGGAACTGTTTGAACTTGTTTTCTATGTAAGAAATAAGCTTGAAATTATTTCTTGATGGTTTTTGAAACTGTGCACACTCCACTTTCCCTTTATTTTACCAATTTGGCGTGACTACTTGAAGTACCAGAATAGGTCTGCCAGGTCAAAGGAGTGAGAACAGTGTGAAATTCTTGAGAATGCAAATTGTAGTTCCCTGCCTTGCAAGAAAGAAGTCCCTGTGGAAGGCAGCCGTTGCTATCTGGTGTAAACATTTACTGCCGTCTCGTCCTTCTAACTGGGAAAAATGAGCTGCTGCTGACTTTGCTTTTGCTAATACTGACTATCCTTCATGGGAATACAGAAGCAATCAAAGACAGAAAAACGTGGTCTAACTACCTTGTGGCCTTGAAATCTATGAATTGTTAAGGCACAGTTTCATCTTCTAAACATATGCAATAGAAGATTATTGTTTCAAATATTGCAGTGAGCTTTTTCTGTTCTAAATAAACAGACTTTTACAGGCTCGTATTTTCATGGTAGTAGAAAGATGCAGTTAATAAACTGATGCAGGCTGAATGGGTGCAGAAGCGTAATCGATTCTAAGAAATTATGATTTGGAAGTCAATAAAGGGAGATGATACAGTGTCCTACAAGTCAAAGCTGAAATCATGGGCAACCATGACTAAAGGCATCTAGGCTTTGCCTGATTTACCTTAAAAAAGAAAGGTGATTCCTGTTCAGAATTCGCCATTCACAGAGACGTGTTACAAATGCCCACATCTTGTTTAATTCTGTTGCGGTCTTTTAGTGTGGATTATGCCTTCTGCAAACTTTCTGTGTAGGCTTTAGCAATTGCTCTGGTCGCCAAATGATAATAGAACTTCAGTAAAAACAAGAGTAGGTGGAAGTGGAACGTGGTGGATGAATTCTCAGTAAGAACATCAACAGATAGTCAAAAGCCGTACTCTTAGTTGGGTACACAGTAGGAGGAAGAAGATGTACTACAAGACTCCTGAGATACTTTTTGACTGAGGAGTTTCTAATGTTCTGTAAGAAAAGAAGAAATGGTAAAGAAGAAAATCTAGCAGACTGCTATGAAGAGATGGGAAGCTGTGTGATATTTTAAGACCAGGACCCAACATGAAAGTCAGTAAATTTAGGCATTCTGAAAATTTTTATACCTTTTCCTAGTCTCCTCCCCCACATTAAATGAGGTACCATTTTTGAATGTAGAGTTTACTTGGTTTTTTGTTGCCTGAGAATTATTATTTCATGGACGTTGGAGAAAAAAGAGGTGATGTCCCTACAGCAGAAATTGATAAAGAGATGTTTCAAGTTATCTTGAGTTAAGCTCAGGAAGAGCAAGGGACATGTCAATATGATAATACAGAATGTCACTGTGCACCAGCAATCTGACATAATTATCAGTTTATGTCATAACAGATTTGTATTAGTGAAGCTTCAGTAGCACAGTGACATGACGCAGGGAAAGTGTCTGGAGAAAAAAAAAATCTATTGAAACAATAAAAATATTTCTGGCACTACTTATGTAAGAATGCGCACGTTAATTGCCAGATAAATAGTAAGAGAGTATGATTCAGAGTCTGCTAAAGTTGGAACAGCTCTTGGAGACTGCAATATTCAAGTTCATGGTGCTCTATGTACAGTATATGGTCAGCAGCAAGCATGTCTGTCTGCCCTTCTCCTGAGCTGTGTACGCTTTCATGCACATAGACTTGTGTATCTGTTTGGGTTTTTTTTTGTATTTTGCAGGTTATATTGATTGAGCTAAACAAAATCAGATATTCTCTAGTGTGACGGTAAAATTGTGCACATGATATTCTCCAGTGAATAAAAGTCACATGCTATCATAGGGAGGAAAAATCAATCACATATGCTTATTTTCCTCAATGAAACCCAAATTATTGATGTGAAAAAAGACCGGCATAATCCATGTGTTGGAGTTTAGACCGGGAGATTTTTTTTGGACTTAAAAATAGATCACATATTTCAACAGAAAGTCTCTGCTAGGAAAAAATCAAGTTGTGCAAACAGGTTATAGAGTAGGCATAGCGTGGGACTTAAAGTTATTGCCTGGCTATGTGACCCTCACAAAAGCGCTGAGAAAGAAGGTGGCATTTTGGCCTGTGGATTTTGTGGAGGTTTTTTTCTTTTTGTTTGGTTATCGATTCAAGGCTGTTATCTTGGATGATGATATCTGGAGTTTCACTGCTTGAATATCTAAAAGGGATGTTTAAATTACTTTGGGAAAATTACTACAACAATTATGGAACTGTAATATAAAGTACCATAATTACACTTTAATGCTTCTTATCGATTGTTGAGCTTTGCACTTTACCGTAGCATAAAAGAGTGAACCTATGTTTTCTTTGCGCACCCAGAAACTTAATGCTTTAATATCTGTTTTACAAAGACAATTTTTCAAACTTAGCAAGTATGAACTTCTGAGATGAAAAATATTTACTGTGTGTATATGAATACCCGCACACCCCTATATATATATATATATATGTATTCATCATGCTTTGAAAGCCAAATGTCAGTATCTCTCATCTTTCAAATTTTTTCTCCGTCTTTGAGTGGTCCAGAGTGGACAGATGTTTATATATGTGTGTGAGGAAAGAACAAAGCTTGCCAGGTAAAATTAAACTCTCTACAAAGAATGTAGACAAAACGTGCATGTCCTTCCTGGCTTAGTTTTAGAAAGTGAGAATCATCCACAGACTGGATGAATTTCAGTATGATAATAAAGAAAAGGAGAAATGTGCTATCATTGCAAAAGTTCTTTAGCATCCCTGCGTTTGCAGTGGCTGTTAATGCTGAATACTCTATCCTCCCTAGGCTGCCACTTCAGAGCATGTGATTCTGAGACAGTATATGCTTGTACCACAGATATTTTATCTGTACAACAGATAAAATGAGGTACAGCTTTGCCCCCGAACCCCACATACACAAATCTTGTTCCTGCTATTTGAAAGTGCCCAGTTACCACATTACTCTCCTTCAGATCTCTGATTGAACCTTATCTTTGCTCTGGTACCTCCAACTACTTGGGAACAACCAGTGTGAGCTGACAGGTGTCCTCACCTCCTCACTGCTGTCCTTTCCGCTGCAATCCTCTCTCTAGTTTGATAGTGAACGTGGCCAATTTTGATGTTCTTTTTTTACAGCAATTTGTGTGGCGAAAGTCCTTGCACATAAGTATGTCTTGGCCTCATTGTTTGTTTATGATCTTTTTTGTCTACGAGAAATATGAGAAAAATTCTTTCATGACAGGCATAAGGAAAATCTGATGATTCGCATTCACTCGCCTTCCCTCCCCTTTATGATGTCGGGTGTTTCCTACCAGCTGCCTCAGGAGGCTCATGTGACATTTGGACTGAGCTCTGCAATAACAATGTTGATGGAAGTGTCTCACTGGTGAAAGAAGCGAAGCTGTCCTCTTTTGTAAATACTCTATCATCATGTTATTAGTATCTTACATTTTAAACTATTCTGATGTAGAGTGGATTTGTCTTTCACTTGCACAGTAGGCATGCCCAGGCTTTTCTTTATCTGTCTGTAGCCTGCCAGATGTGTTTTCTTCTGTGCCATGTTCACCTTTGCTGTGCAGCTAGCTATGAGCGTGCTGCCATCTCATGGCAGGCCAGAGTGTAATTAGAAACGACAAACATTACAGGACAAATTAGTACTATTATGTAAATTGGACAAAGATAAGTAAAAATAATAAATAAATCAGCCTGTGTTTTAACATTCTCTGATTTTCATGTAATGGATAATGAGACTGTAATTGGCAGAGCAGTTGTGGCTGAACCTACTGTATATCCTTCTACGTGTACATTTTATTGTGCTTTTAAAAAAGAAAGGACCTTGACTACACAGTATTAATATTAAAAATGTGTGGAATATTACAGCAAATCCCACTGAACATTACTATCAGCACAATTCACTCCTCAGAAAAATATCATTCTTTGCTTTCAGCAGCAGACATTAGTATACATGGTAGAGAAAACCATAATTAAATCTATTAGGGTGACTTGTTACGTAACACAAATACTGAGTACTTGACAGAGAAAGAAAACATTCTGTCTTTCTGTTCTGAGGGTAGATAACACTATGTCTTTCAATTCTTGTTTAAGAATTCTCAGTCTGTGAGTCTGTTCAACAATCTGACGTTCTGGTGTTCGACTGGGATTTCTCTGCTGCTCCCAGCTCTGTGATATCCAGCTGTCATCATGATAGATGTGTTACATCTTAAAATTGTGGTCCCTCAGAGTCTTCAGTTACCATCGAGGGGGTTTTCGCACAGGACTCTAGAGGAACAAAAGTGTCTTTGTAGCCTGTGTTTTGCTTTTCCGATCTCTGTTTCAGGACAGTGGTTTGGCTGTACGGTTTTAATGCCACTGTTCAGAAGACCTGACGTCTGGGACATCGCTCAGAAGGACCATCCTGACTGAGTGTCCTGCTTCCAACAGCAGCCACGGGTGGACTTGCTCAACCGGGAGCAGCTCAAGGAAGTGTCTGCCAGCTCCCTTGTGCTTTCAGGGTGTTAATGTGCTTCAGAGACCACGTCAGCCAGGCAGGACCTCTTTCTACTTTTTCCTTTTCACTTTTGTTGGACTTCAGTATCACAGATGATAAAATCTTGACCACTAATTTGGCTTATCTGTAGTGCCTACCTGCTAGCCAGGGAAAGGATGACTGATGTTTCATGGTGGTAGTTTTTATGAATTTGTGTGGTATAATGCACATCTGAGTTTCCACTTAAGAAGGGATAATGGATGGAGCTTTGCAATACCTAAAGTTTCATTAATCAACAACTGAAAAACCTCCTTAACCTTCTTGCAATTTAAAGCCTCAATGCATTGGCAAGCTTATGTTTCTGAGGCAAAAATCTTGGTGTAGTCTTCCAGTCAATCATTTTACGCTTCTTATTAATATAAAGTCAACTTTTGATATGTTTGCAGGTACAAGTATATTTTCTGAAAAGTTGTTTTGCTGTTCACCAGCAGAGTTTGTAGCTGTGTATTAATACTTGCAACTTCAGGCTGCACTACCTGGATTAGTACCTACCATTCATCTTGTGAGCACAGAATTGCTGTGCTCTTTCATACTGCACTTTCATCTGTGGATTTAGTGCTGCCTGGCAAAGTGAATATGTAGGAACAGCATGAATTTGCTCATATTACATTGGCAGGTGAGGACCTGGTGTGCTCTTTCTGATGAATATTGTGGATAGAAGAGAGATTCTGATGCTGAATCCCTCTGTAATCTCTAGAAATGTTTAGGTCTCTTCTTTCTTCACATCTAAAATAAGGAAGTATCATGGGGGTTTTTTTGCCTGTGATATGAGTGGGAAATCTCACTAACTCCAGATTATAAAATGGCCTTAGTTTGGCCAGTTGGTGAATAAATTGCAAGAAGTTCTTACAGTCTCCCAATTCACACACTTGTGCAGTTTCTTCTGTCTTATGTTAGTGTGGAGAGTAGGAGAAAAGTTAACTCAGCATATATGTTTTTTCTTTTTCTTCTTGGCCATCTCCATGCTCTGAGAATTTCTCTGGGTTGATTCATGTCTTTTACACACAGCAAATAGAAAAGAAAGGCACTCCTCATAGAGCCTTCTGAGCTGCATGTTTATGTTGAGATCCAAGAGAAGGCTCACAGGCTAAGACTGCATTACCGAATCCAATCCAGGAAATAAATTTTAAAACCCTCTGAACTTTGACAACTCATGTCTAAAAGGCATATATTGTTACCTGAAGACCAGCTCTGTCAAAAGCCAAGACTCTGCCGCCTGCTAGTAAAAGACTGGGGGAGATTGGGTTTTGTTTTCTTTATTTAAGAAAAACCGATCCAGTCAGTTGGATTACAACCAGTGATACTACCCAATGGAAAAGGTAATGCAAATGCTGCCGACTTCCTAATCCTTGCCATGGGTGTTCTTGTTAGTGCCAAATGGGGAGAGAGTTCTCTTAGTATGCTTGCAATAAAGGTGCCAGCCCCTAAGCTAAGTCTCTCAAGACGAGAATAAAAAGGTACAGCTCTGGAAATATCCAGATTAGTCATATGTGCTGAGTATCCATAGGTTTTTTTAATTACTGTTTTATTTGTTGTGGATTTGTTGTTTTTTTTTCCTCTGAAATGTGTATCTTTGTAGTTGTCTGGTGACTCTTCTGTTTCTGGGCAAACTCACAGAAAATGACGTTGTTCAAATTAAGAGGGAAGTTTGAGGGGGTGAAAGTGAGAGAACAGTTGCAAACCAGAAGAATAAGCTAAACAATGAAGTCCTCCTTTTGGATGTTCTTGGTTCATTTAGGAGCGTGGTGATACGCTGTCCGTCAGTCTAGGATTGGCTGATACAGATTCTCTCCTTAAATTTATGTTCACCTTTCGTTGAACATGACATTCTTCCTTCACTTCATGCTCTTATTTTTATTCTCAGTCTGGTATAGGCTGCCAGTAGGTCAAAAGCGACAAATAAGTTTTACTCTCCCCTTTCTCACTCGGAGCCTCAGTTTTACGGCACAGTTTGTGTTCATCACTTGGGACCCAACTGTCCTCTACACATTCGAGTAGGGTATGAAGCATACATCAGAAATGGTATTTTCTGTGTGTACATGCTACTATATTCATCATCTTTCAATCACATTTAATTCTTCTAAGTGGTCACAATAGCATCTTATTATACACATTGGACTTGGTGTAGACAGTGATTCTTCTGAATAGCTTTTCCTTACCACAAGCCTCCTTTTATGAGTTTTAGGGTATCGTGCTTTCACACTCATTCAGATAGAAATGTTCCTGCAACTTTCCTATACTTAGTCAGTTTGTACTTTCTGTAACAAAAATTATGAGAGGTTTTTCATTATAGCTGAGGAGAGGAGAAAGCACTGCGGGAGGCGGTTGTTGTTCCCCCGGGATGCTGCCATATGAATAAAAGATTTAGGTGCATTTCCATGCGATACTTTGTCTTTTTGTTAGATACTTAGAGAAAATCTATTTCTGATTCTGATATATCGAAGGAGGATGTTGGCATTTCCCAGTTCAGCTCGAGGGCTGAAGAACGGGAGTTCTTAACGACTTACTGCCGAATTGTTGGCTGGGCTGCACCTGTTGCTCCCGAGGCCGTGGCCTGCCATTAGAATTGTGGATCAGAGACCGAAGATTAGAGATTGCAGCAGGTTCATGGACTTTATTGCTTCATGGTTATCCACAACGATTCAGCAGGCACTAGGAAGACCTGTACATCAATTCTTTTAATAGATGCCAGTTCTTTCTGAAATCTCAGCTTGGCCCAACTGTGGGGAGAAAAAAAAAAAAACAAAAAGGGGGCTAAATTAGTACTGTTAGGTATTTTTCTACTAAGATATTCTGGAGCTAGAGAAGCTCCAAGATTTTCTTTTAACAGCTGCTTTAAGTGGAATATTCTAAATGGCAGGAATGGTGCAGTGGCTGTGGAACCGTGCACACCAGGACCAGTCTTCACGGCAGGATCTGCCACCCGTATGCTGTTGACTCATACGTAATGAGCTAGCTCATAACTGTTCATCTCACACATTTTTTGTTCTTTGTTCTTAAATGTTACTTTAAGAATTCTAGTGAAGTCGAGGTGCTCAACACCTCTGGAAGTTGGAAACTGTTGTTCCATGGAAAGTTGGTATAACAAATTCAAAGAAAAGGACAACAGATGTAACTTCCCTGTGCAGCATTTTTATAAGGAGTATAATTTATTCTATTAGAACATAAGGCTTTTAAGAGTTCTGAAGCTGAACACTTGAAAAAATTGGATAAATGGCATGATTGTTATATCCCTGACACTTTCTGATTCTTTGTATGAGAAAGACTGTACAGAAATAAATACAATACAATCCAGTTTATTCTTTTCCAGTGTAAGGGAACTGTTTTGTCCTGCTTAGAACATGTCTGTGTTACGGAATTACTAGAATGAACGCAGGCCAAGGTGAGGGGTGTAATTAATTGTAAAAATGTGGAAAAACTGGGAAATTTTTTTAAATGTTGTTTTCATCCACGATACTGATTTGTACAGCTGTCTAAAAATTTGTGGTTTATTTTGCAAGCAATTGTTCTGACCTTCACTTTTCTAGATGTAAGGAACCCACTGTGAACAAAGCTGTCAAAAGATGTTTTTTCACACAGCATTGAAATAATTTGAAAAAATATAGGCGTGCAAATCTCTCTCCTTTATTTGTTGTTTTTGTTATATTGCTGGCTCTACGGTTATACATGCTAAACAACTGAGATGGGCCTCATGGTAACCAATGACCAAGCTCTTAGTGATGTCATTAAGACACTGATTTCAATTGAGATGTTAATTCAAAGCCTCTGGGTTGTTACGTTTTCTGCTGACATTGGTTGGATCTTTTTTGATGTTTTGAGGACTAGTTTGTGTACTCTTGGACACACACCACAACACAACACAGAATACTGAAGTGCACTGTGGGTGGAAGTCACCTCCCCTAAAAAGAGTAAGGAAAGATATTAGGAAATCAAAAGAATTTTAAAATTCTGTGAAGTATTACATAGAAGACTTACAAATTTACAAAACAAAGGCTGAGAAGCTCTGGGTCTTCCATCTTCACTTTCCCTCAGTGAAGGCAAAAGCGTTTCTAGTGCTGTTCAAGTCTGGCAGACACAGGGTGTTGGGTTTGGTCAGGCCATTGCTAGGTGCCAAGATGGAGCGAGAGAGGACTGCAGAGCAGCTTTTAGGCACACTGACAGCAAGGCAAATAGTGTCTTGATTATTTTTCAAGACTCGTACTCATGGGTTATAATTCTTTAATGTTAATGAATGAGATTGTATATTCGGGTCAGGCTCCTGGCATCAGGAAAGGCTTTGGTATCATTTGCCGGCTGTATGCAGATAGTTCTACTGACTTCACCAATATCGGGTGGGTGAGTAGAATGTATAGTGTATTACCTCCACCCCCACCCATCTCCTGCATTTCCTGCAATTTTTTATAGGGAAAACAAGATCGCCTGAGGCCAGTTTGCAGATGAATATATCCATGCAAGGAAGGGGAGATGCTAACAATTCACCCACACTTGACATTATTCATATTCACTCTTGACCCCCTGAAATATCTATGACATGAACTGTTCCTTCCCTGGAGCTCAGTGTAGTAAGAGAGGCTCAGTGTAGCTGCACTAAGCAGCCTGCCTCTTTACAACAACTGGTTGTCTACTTCTTGTACTACCTAGTTGCGTATGTCAGAGTTTGTTCTTGTGATCCTTACGTTTTCAACCTCATTTCCCTTTTTTTTTGGTTAAGATAACCAGTCTGTTTACTTTGCTCTCCTTGCTGAATTGTTTAGTTAATTTATTAAGGATTGAAAAATTAAACTTCTTCATTTGTGGTGGACCAGTGAACAAAGTTCAGGTTGCTAATTATCTGTGTGTCTGTAGCTTGGGTAGCTAAATCTGCAGAATTTCAATGAAATCTTAGCTTTTTACTCAATTTATGATAAATAAAGTGTTTACCCTCTAAGGATTCACCTTTTCAGTGTTTAGTCATCACTACTGTGACTTTCCTCAGGTTCACACACTGCTGTGTTGGAAAATCTAGGAAGTCACTGCCAAGAGGCTCTGAAGTCTTTAACACCAGGCCCTTCTGTTTTAATTCATTCTTTCCTGTAAGCGTGATGAGCTGGCAATCTTCCTTCTCTTTTACCTTTAAAGGAAAAAAATGCTGATATGTGTATTGGGAATCAGTTATTCACCAACTTTTGCTGATGATGCAATTCACCCGTTGCTTACAATTAGTCCTAAATTTTCTCTTTCCCCTGATACTGCTGTTCTGTAAATTTTCATCATAAATTCTGAATAAACACTACTAAAATCCCCTTGGTAATAAGTGGGATTAATAGCAGCAAAGCCCAAATTACTGGCATGTGCTATATAAATTAACACAAAGGCGAAATATAGCAGGAAAACACTTACTTGCACCCTGGGGCTGATTCTCCACTGCTTTACATCTTATCTTGCCATTTATACTTGCACAGCGTGGTAAAAGTGAATGGTGTATATTCCAGTAGTACCACTTGTTAATTAATATCAGGATGCTGAACGGATGTTTCACAGGGAGCTGCCCAAATTACAAAGAGTTTACAACCTGGGTATAAAGCAACGAACTTGTAAGCAGAGACATGAAGAAAGACTTCATCAAAGCCACATGCCAGATCAATAACAAAGTTGTCTCTATATATTAAGTTGCTTGGGTTTGTTTTGTTTTTTCTATTAGACCCAGTGGTCAGAAACTTTGCAGTTGCTACTCTTAAGGATTATAGCGCACTTTTCTCAATTCAAAACTTGGCTTTATAAACAAACAAAAATCTAAACAAGTTTCTCCAAACCAAATGCTTTGAGGAATGATTTCCCACTACAAATAGCTTGTATGATATGCTGGAATGAAGAAAGATAATGCAGGAAAAAAATAATTTCCCAATGTAATTTCCTTTGTGGATTCTTCTCTTGCTGGTTTAAATATACCCTTGGTCCTATTTTCAGCCGATAGGAACTATTACATTGCTAACTGAATGTGGAAGTACTACCAAAAGAGCTGGCAAGCCCAAACTTCAGATTTTTAACTCCTTCTACCAATTTTGATGAAAATGTGTTGGCAGCAGCCTCCCAAGAGTGTTCATAGGAGACACCCCTTTCTGTTTTCCTCCTGGGAACGAAATTCATGTGGACTTCTCTGAGTTTTCTTTGAGTTGGTAAATCAAAACAGGACTACTCTTGCAAAGAGCTGTGGAGTCTCTCTCATACATACAATTCTCTTTTGCTGTTTATGAATAACAGTCTTTAATAAAACTCTGAATTCATGATCCATATGAAGTATTCCCTGAGGTTTCACTGTTTCGATATGAATTCTGCTTGTCTGAAAAAGTTAGCCTAGTTTACAGTTTGCATTTTTTTCCTGTGGGCTGGTGAAGAGAATTTGGGCTGCTGACAGTTTTCTGGTTCTCTTACAGTTGTGCTCTTGGGAGAGTAGCATTTTTGGAAGTGATGAACATTTTCTTTATTCCTTGTCTTGTAGGAAATGGAAACATCACTTTTGACTTTGGAGGAAGCAGGTCAGCTGATGGTGAGCATTTGGGAATGTTCTTTTGTCCCGTCCCACACAGTTTGGTGTTGCATTCTCCTTGCCTATGCCAGGTTGTTTATATGACGTACATGTACCGTGTCAGAGTACCTTGCAGTCACTAATAGCTCAAAAAGCTTCTGTGTGCACATTAGCAGGAAGGACTGACTATTTTATAGGAGAGCATTAAACTATGCAACATGTCACACCAAGAACGCTTTCTTCTACTGAAACATGACTCTTACGGCCTTGTCAGTGTTGGAAATGGTGCTTGGGTAGCTATTCCAAAATAAGCACGAAGTCTTAAGTTGCTGTTTGAAGACTGCTTTTCCATGAAGTGTTTTTCTTTTAGTGAGACTGCGTATTTAGTTTTTTTAATCCTTCCCTGCAAGAGCTTTCCAGCTGGTGAATTCTGGCCTGTAGGCTCTCTGTATGAGGCAGCTTTGTCTGCAGAGAACTTGCTGGATCAGGCCCCTCAAGTCAAACTTCCTTCCTCTCAACTTTCAGCATAATTCTGAAAGCTCACTTACTGCACAGAGCATGCTGGCTGCAAAGACCATCCCACACCGTGTGCTTTCTCTCTTTGTAATCTGCTTCACTGTATTGGAACAGCTTGCACCCTCTGATTGCAAGCCCTCTGCTGCAGGGACATTTTTTTGTACTTGTTTTGCTTAACTTGCTTACCATTGTGTTCTTTGCTTATCTCTTCTGGAATGCAGTGTATGGCACACCAAAATAATGTTAAAAGAACTTGAAGATTTGACCAAGTAGGTAAAGCATTTTGCTATTCTCATTTTCCTTACATTGTGACTTGGTTATCCTGTATATTACATCAGAAGTCACATGCTTGTCCAACAGGAAGACCTCAACTATGGCTCTTCCATGAGTTCAGAATTAAAATATCTTGTATTGCCTTGGATTGAGCTGACATGCAGCATCTAACACTGACATGGATTCTGCTACCTCAGGCAGTGTAGCCATGATACTAGGTAACATCTTTGGTGGCAGATTTCAGCCTTCCCCATTCCGCTGCGTAGGACACACGCTTGTTTGTATTGTGGTTAGTTTCCATAAGAATACAAGGTAGAAGAATGTCTTTTACTACCTTGCAGTAGCTTGGGACATCATTTTGCTAGCGTTTCTGTGTTGTCACTCCACTTCAGAATTAAGTGACCCTAGTGTAGCTTTTTTTAATGTGTATTTTCTCTGATTTCATGCTAAGGAACTGCATCATGACTGTAGAAATAATGTAAAACTCCTGGTCGTTAAAAATCCCGACAGCATACAGAGTGCTTTTCTACACAAGAAGTATCCTCAGATCTGATTTTGCACCCTTTGATGCATATCCGTCTGAGAATTTAAGATGAAGTATTACTTCTTTTCTAGTCTTATGTGACACACTTTAAATGAATAGCTTTGGTTTCAGCTAGAGCCGGATAGGATTTTTTCTATTCTTGTGTGTTGAAAACAAAGTTGGTGTGGTTTACATATAGTAATATCTTCAAATATTTAAATCTCCAAACTTCTGAAATGTTGGTATTTCTGTAAATTCGTACACGATGACCTGAAATATTTTTCTGGTGTATAGAAGGTAACAAGATGTAATTATGTATAGCTGAACTCAGAATAGTTTTCCCATTGTCCATTCTGCTACAAATGTGAATTACTTTTTCCTTTGTCCCCTTTCTCATTCTTTTTTATTTCTTGAATAAACTATTTTTATTATCATCTTAAGCTTTTTATCTAATCCTATTCACTGGCTTCACTGTGCCCATTGCCTAGTCTTTTTATGATGGCTCTCCATCTTTCTAAAGTCTTTTATTAATGCAGCCCATATGTATATTCTTTCATTTCATTTCACTGTGTTGCATTTTTTTCTTGCTGTCCCCTTTTTCTCATCTCCCACTCATTGTGATAAATACCATTTTTGCATTCTGTTTGTGAATCTTAGTCTTCACAAAAGGCAAAGATACCCATTTGACATCACAAAGAGAATGTCACTGTTTAAACATCAAGGGCTTCATTTGGGAAAGGTTGAGAGTGCTTGCAGTCTCCAGCAGTTCCATGCTGAAATAGAGGTGCTCACTTCTGCCAATTTGGTCTTCCTTTCTTTCTTTCTTTCTAACTGATATTAAACTGATAATGAATGCAAGACTTTGCTGAATAAATGTATTAATCGCTTAACCATTGTCCATGTCTTCAACACTTGAAAATATCAAATGAAACATATAGGTAAAATCTTGCATCCTTCTTGGGCTAAATTCTCCCTGGGACAAGTACTAGTCCCGTGAAAATACACATAAATATCATCATTAATTTTAAAATTTTAGTATATTTAGTATAAATTAGTAAAATAAATAAATTTAGTAATTT